>NC_064811.1:24482051-24744785 GCF_023721935.1 Panthera uncia | reverse complement strand
CCACTTTTCAAAGAGGAGATATATATATCTCCTCTTTGAAAAGTGGACCAAAACATTTAAAGTAATTCCTAGGAAATGAAGAAAGTTAAAGATATTTCACTATGACAAATGTACTTCCAGGACATTCGTTATGGCCCTGAGTTCCTCTGCCTACAGGCCAATATTCCTCATTCTGGGGTGACCACTGGTCTCAAATTCTAGGCTTGTGTTCATCAACCTTGGTCTGTTTTCCCTCTAACATAAATCCAATTAACTTCCTACTCTTAACTGACCCTCCTATTCCTTGCCAATAAACGAAACAGGTAAGGGAATAGCGTACATCAAAAGAGATAAACACATGAATGCATTCCAAACTAAATGCACATCCTAAATTTCCTACATCAAATTTAGATTTGCAACGTCAGGTCGCGCAAACTTAGAAATGCTGAAGGCATACCTCTACAGCGGTTCCTGCTTTTGAGATTTCAAATTACAACGGCGTCCCATTTTTACAAGGCATTGCTAGAATATTCTCCAATGTGTATCTTCGATGTCTTTATAGAGACAGTCATGTTCCAACAAGTCATAAATTTAATAAATCACCAGATATATAACTTTCATTCTCACATTTACATTACCAAGTATTTTATGGAGCAATTTTCTTAGCCATAGCAGTGAGACTGTTCAATAATATAAATAAATAAATACTATTTCAACATAAAACCCTTAACTCTGAAAGAAAATCACTCTGCTGAGTCTCACAAGAATACAATTCACTATTAAAGAGAATTCGGTTATCGGTCGGGTCTATCTTGCATTGCCTCCATGAGGGTACATTACGAGTGGTATCAAAAGGACTTTCTTTTTTTTTTTTTTTTTTAATTTTTTTTTCAACATTTTTTATTTATTTTGGGGACAGAGAGAGACAGAGCATGAACGGGGGAGGGGCAGAGAGAGAGGGAGACACAGAATCGGAAACAGGCTCCAGGCTCCGAGCCATCAGCCCAGAGCCTGACGCGGGGCTCGAACTCACGGACCGCGAGATCGTGACCTGGCTGAAGTCGGGCGCTTAACCGACTGCGCCACCCAGGCGCCCCAGAAGGACTTTCTTATAACAAGCATTACAGAAGCAGGGGACAGTTATGGCCGTGTGCTACTGCAGAGAGAAAGAGCACGAAGGGTTTCACAGGCCACCATGCTGAAGTTGCTATTGTAAATAACTGGTACATTTACATCAGATTATCCTACATTTCCAACAGAAACTCGAAATACCAACTCCGGCAGTTTTGGTCTCAGGCACGGTTTCTTGTTGAGACCTGTTGCTGTATATTAGTAGTTCCAGGCCTAAGTGCTCCCGAGGATTTTTAGGCTGATATTAAAAAACAAAACCTCTTGTAAGGAGAACCGAGCCTTTAGGCGTCAAGGATATTTTGAAATGAGGAAACATTGGAGCAATCCTGTGAAATAACCTTGAGGCGATATTTGAGAATGCTCTAAATTAACATACAGCTGTTTTAACTTAATCACTACCGTCCAAAAATCTGTATAGTGAAAAGATAGAAATACACCTTATTCTCGAGGGAGGAAAAGCAGTAGAAGGCATTAGAAAATTCTAGGCATAAGTTAGCCTTATGGTCTTTTGGTTGCTGTTTTATTTAAAGAATTATATTGAATTCCAGGTTGGCGTGATAAAGAATGAGGGAAGATTATCCAAAATTACAGAAACATGTGCAACCAGTTTTCTATTTGCAATTTAATAAAATTTACTTTACTAAAGAACATATTACTCATTTTAAAATATAAAGTCTCAATACTGTAGGAGGCTTTCATGTTTACAGCTGATGAAACTACTGACTGTAATCTAATAGAACATTTCCAAAAGAAAATCTTTCTGAAGACCTAATTTATTACTCAAACTTTTTCCAAGATAGGCTTCAGTCTTCTCAACCCAGCTTGTCAGGGATGGTGCGTGTATACGCACGAGTGTGTTTCTGCGTGTTTCCCAAGTGAACAAGCAGAGATTCCTTCGCTTGCTTATAAGTTTCAAAATGAAAATCTAAAATTTGCAGCAACTGCGAAGTCAAATTTTCCTCATGGTGAGCCATAAAATAAATTATTTGTCCTCAAAATTGTTTAGGAAGGTGCATCAAGTAGAAGGTAGTTCATGAAGTCCAATCAGGAGACTAGCTAAATGAAGTGCAAAAAATATTATAATGGATCCTCTTGCTCTTTGAAATCAATGGCAGTAACCTTCGTTTAGAAAGAATATGTGTCTGAGCCATAATATGCAGCAATATTTCTCGACCTGCTAAAATGAAAAGAGCTCAGAGGCAGGCATCTCTCCATGTAGCTATATTACATTTCTGTTCTTGTTTTCCCCTTTCAAGGCGAGAGAACTGCCTTAATCATTTCAGAAATGCCCTGCCTTCTTCCCATAGAAGGAAATAAAGACCATGGCACTAATGTTAAAACATATATGATAATTAAAAATAAACAGCAGGGGCAGATGGGGTTTTTCACTTGCTTAAGGACTAGGTCAATCATTAGCGAATTAAATATGCCAGCTTCTACAGGTATTTTTACTTAATCTCACACTGAAATATGCACCATCTTTTGTGTCTGTATATTTCTAAATACATGAAGCGATTCCATATGTCAAATTAAAAATATATATTCTTATTTTAGCATGAAAAACAAACTACAATATTGTAAATGCTGCCACCAATCGAATCATCGATCTACCTTTGTAAGCCTCTTTCCTCTCGCTACTACTGAAAGATTTAGCAAGATATAATACTTGAGTGAAAGGGATTTGGAAATTCCTTTTTGTGGATGATATATATGCCCTTTAACTTGTTATGCCAGTGAATCCAAAATTCTTTTCCAATTTACCTTAATTTGTCACGTATCTAAGTAAGCTTCTTATTCTAAAGCAAGTTTAAGCAAGTTCAATAATTGAGATCAAAAGATAGGCATATTTAAGATAAATATTTCCTAAGGGGTCAGGGGCCTTGTGTTGCCGTTAAAAATATGTGTTCCCAAGTCTTTAAATAGCGAAGATATTTTCTAGTTTCATTATAAATTATAAAAATCATATTATTTAACACAATTTAATAGTTCTGAAACTAGCAAAATGGGTATGAAAGTATTTTCCTATATTTGTCTTACAAAGAGTACATTCACAAAAACTAATAAGAGTTTATACACTTAGCCTGTTTTGAGCTTATTTTGAAACTTTCAACATTATTGAGGCAATATTAACAGTATGAAGCAAACTGTTGAAGCATCTTTTTAGTGCTTACTTTACTGAATGGTTTGCATAATTAAAAAGTTAATTGCTTTGTTTCTACAGTCTTTGGGAGTCATGGGACCAACCCCAGAAGCAGGCTTCCAATGCTGTATTTTACGACACATTTTCATTATCCCAACGAGCGAAGCACCTTCCCTACCTTGGCAGAGGGTGCAGTGAAGGGGTGTGTGTGTGTGTGTGTGTGTGTGTGTGTGTAGAATGCACTACCAATGAGATACAGGCATAAGGAATATAACTATCAAGTTTAACCAGTGAATAAAGCACCTGGTATTAATCCTTACCCTATCTTGAGTACTGTATTTCTTTAAGCAGCTCATGACATTGAGTCTATTATTCTGTTATTCTAAAGAGAAAAAAACACTCTATTAGCCTCTTCCTGATTTTTATGATATAAACACTTGACTGTGTTACTTAGGATCCCAGGTCTCAACAATTATGTCAAACCACAATTTAGAGTGATTTTTAATGATGAAATACAATATTGCTTTTACAAAATTACAAAAAAAGTGCATTGTGTTTTATAAATCGCACAAATAAAAAGAAAGATTCTTTTAATGTCCCTGAAAAAATAGGTAAGGAATGGATTTACTGCCTTCCTTAAACAATGACCCAAGAAGATCAATGATTTGTTCAAAACTACATAAAAAAAAATGAGTGCTTCTACTAAATATAAAAGAAAACGAATTTTCTACTTAAAGATGTTTTTAAAATAGAAATAATTGTACTAGCTGCAATAAGTTTCATGAACTTTGAATGCAGTAATGCAAAAATAGACCTGTGGAGCTAATAGCAAAAAGCAAGAAAGATAAATAATAACAGCTACTATGTATTGAACACCTAGTGTTATCAGTTATTAACCATAATTTTACATATCTTCTGCCCAGTTTCATCATCTATAAAATGCAGATAATATTACCTTCCTCAGTGATTCTACAAAGCAAATGAATATGCAGAACAGTCAGGTTAGCACTAATGTACCATAAAAGTAGTAGTTTATTATTTCAATTTCCCTTACCCTTTTTTATCATTTATTTTTAGATACTTAATAAGAATACTACTTCAGCATTCCAATAAACCTTAAAATAAGTAGATTACCCACTTTATGGCATATTTTTCTTTTCTGGTGTTTCTCTCCTTGGGTGTTAAATTGTGACAAGGAGTGAATAAGTCTATAATTCATTTGTCTCTGACATGGGAGATACTTCATGAGGACCTCCCTTTAAAATATTTTCAGCCCTGGGCACCTGGGTGTCTCAGTCGGCTGAGCGTCTTTGATTCAGGTCATGATATCACAGTTCGTGCGCTCGAGCCCAGCATCGGGCTCTGTGCTGACAGCTCCGAGCGGGGAGCCTGCTTGGGATTCTGTGTCTCCCTCCCTCTCTGCCCCTCTCCCGCTCCTGCTCTGTCTCTCTCGGCCTCTCAAAAATAAAGAAACGTAATAAAATCTTTTCAGCCCTTTATGCTTGACTTGTATTGTGATTGGGATGTTTTGCATTATATTCTGAAAATAATCTCAAATACCCCATAAAAGTTGATTCCTACATTTATAAATATATTTGCCTTAATTAGCAGTTTAAGTGGAGAAGTGAATAAGCGTTACGAGTCACTGCCTAATTAGCAGAGTCTATCCCTACTCTGTGATTGGCGATCCTCTTTACAAGGCTTTTCTTACTGCCATGAATATTTGAGAGTCGTCTGTAATCTCAGCGCTTTAAGAACTGTTCTGCTGCTGGGCACTGAATGATCTTTAATAATTATTTGATGAATATCTTTGTGAGTTACTGGTTTCTGTCATTTACTACTCTTTCACAATAAATCCAGGAAAATATATGCAGGCTTCTTAAAGAGAGAAGCCATCTAGCTGCAGAAAATAAATTTGAAACTATTAATATTTTTTTGTCTATGGTTTTTGCAGAATCATATTATAAATACTGGCACTTATTCACAGTACATAGAGAGCCATGTGCTTCTAACCTTGAAAACCAATACTGATTTCCAAAGGAACCAAGAAACAACTGATCTTTATGCCAAAATATAAGTGAGGCCAGTGAACATTTTCTGTAGGCAAGAAAACAATCATGTACTTACTGAATATTATGAACATTACAAGTTTGATTTCATGTGAAAAAAAAGCTGTAGAAGCAGAAAAAAAATGCAAAGGTAAACTAGTGAAGATAGTAAAGTAGTAATTTGATATAATTTTATTAAATGCTAACTACCTAAAAATATGTATTCAGAACAACGACCTTTGAGGAAGACTGGACAGTAATTATTATAATTATTGTCCACATTTTATAAGTGAATGAGATATTATGTGAATTGATCCAGGTTCCTTCCCTGCAGATGTAATGGAGCTTGAACAAAGACTCAAACTCTCGAACTTCTACTCTCAAAATATACGGTAGAACATTGACGTGTTGAATTATTACACAGAAGAATTAAGTTAGATTTAAGAAGGAAATTTTCAATTTGAAAATTTATAAGACAGACAGACTCTTCTAAAAACCATCCCAAAAGGAATATAGAAACTTGATAGTCTGAAAGGACTCAAAATATAATGACTTTTGGTATAGAAAATGAATTATTTGATCCTCAAAATGTTATAGATGAGGTATTGCAAGACAGAAAATGTGCATGGAATGGTGAAGTTGGGAGAGGCAAAGAAGTAAGGTTATTAGAATGCATAAAATAATAAAAAAAAATGAAACCTCAGAGTCAATCTGTAGGAAAGTCCTCTAATCCTCCTTCAGGAATGAAATGTCAGAGAAATTCAGAACTTTTCATTTGGGTAAAGAAGAGTAATGTATTTCCTTTAGTATTTTCAAAAACTTAAAAAAAAAAAAAAAAAGAAAAAGCAAAGGCTAAGTAATCAAGTCAAAAGTCCTATACTTTGTGCTCTGAAATAAAATGTGGTTACTTAAGAAAAACACACATGGGGACCTCTAAACCCATGGACAATTGATAGAACTAATTTAATAGCTACTTGATCCTGAGGACATAGGTAATCCTCAGACATGGGCTACAAAAGAAAAGGATGTGGGTCTGATTTCACGAAAGAGGATGAAAACAGTCTGGGGCTGAAATAGGCAGGAATTAGATTTTAGATCTTCATTATTCTGGAAGAAAGAGATGAACCGATGTTGTCCGGGAAACTAGAAGTGCCTCTCAAAATTGAATTCTCAAAGAACTAGTGAAGGCTGAACACAATTGATCACACCGAATAAAGGGGAGGAAGTTTAAGGCAAAGAACTCTGATAAAACACAGTTCTGTGTGAACATGTTGCTTCCAATCACCTATTTAAAGATGATGATGTATGGTTAACATTGCCCTGACCAAAGTAAAGGGAAAAAATAAGGATTGGGTCTTAAAACTTAATTTCCTCAAGTATTTATATATTTGAAGGTTGAATTTTTTTAGGTGGAGTCATCCAAGAAATTATGACTATAGAAACAACAATTTAAAAAATTACGTATATGTCTAGAAGATATTTTTGATATACCGTTGTGAGTGTTAGATATCACACGCTCAAGAGGAACTGTTAGTAACTATGCAGGTAAACAATAGCTCTGATGAATAATTGGTTAAATGTTAATGCAAACATTAGGTAATGCAAAGACACCTTACAGAATAGACCAGAAGCAAGGAATGAAAAGAAGTCTGGTTATATAAGCATGCTTAAAGCTGATATTGAAAAAATCATTTACATATTTTAAGAAAGAATATGCAAAATCCTTAAGAGATGACCTTAAAGAGAACAGAAAGCAAGAAAACAACAAAAGCAACAAACACAAGTTAGGACACAGCATCTTGCTTGGCACCTAGTACTAAAAGATGCCCTGAATCTAGGGAGCCAATGCAATCTATTTTTCAGGAGATGATCCATTCAATGGTGGATGTGTTTCAGTAAACGTCATCTAGCCTCAGTGGGTCTGGATGACAAAGTCCCTCTTTGTCACCAGGCAATCTTTCAAGAGATAATGCTGCTGATTTTCCTTGGGTCTCTTTAGAGATAAAGGGTACTGTCTTGAAGAGGAAGCAGGGATTTTCCAATTTCTTGAATAGGATACGCTCCTCAAAATTTAATAAACTAATGCTCAAGTTCAACATCAGGATCTTGTGATATTGTTGAGAACTGGCCTTGACTTTGTACAATTCTGTGCACTGGTAAAATGTGCACTGATAAAAATTGGATTTTTAGACTAAGAAAAAAATTCCAGGTACCACCTAGAGGCCACCTGGTAATCAGACAGATAGCCTTCTCTTGGCACACCTTACATTTTCATACGATCTGTTGAAAGTTTCAGGACAACGGCGAATGCATATACCAGGCTACAAATTGATATTTCTAGAGATTTCTGATGAGCCAAGTAGACATATGTGTCATTAAATAGAGGTGGCATTTTTATTTAGAAATTATTATGCAGCAATTGGTTAGATTACCTTGGGCTGGAAGACAAGTTTTATCAATAAAGTCCCTATTCACAATTCCTACTAAGCAACAATGAACACAGAGAAAGGAGAATAAATTTATGTGACATTGATGGCTGACCTTCCTTAGATAAAAACAACATCAAAAGTGACATCTGCCCGGAAAATTGTCATTAGTAAGTCTTTGCACATAATATATTTGGAGGCATTTCTTCCTTTGCATGGTGTACTAGCTATGGTAAGCATCTTTAACATGCATTTCTGTAGTGTTGTTTACATATAAAATAGACTGAATTTGGACAGTCCTTGTACTATGTTGCTTGAATTTATTTCTCAACCAAATTCTATTTTCATTATTTTCTGTGTTGAAGCATATCTATTTGCACAGTATTACCAACAATTAATGGCACTTTTATAGTGTCAGGAATCCCATAATCACAAAATAAAATTTTTGATGATGACCAGGAAAATGTTATCAATTATTAGATCTCACAAACAATGCAATTAGTCAGGCACTATTTGAATTTCAAGCCAGTGAGATGGAAAAATGATGGCCTAGGATAAAGCAAAATATAAAAGTAAGAGGCCAAAACTCATTTAAAAGAGTAGCTAATATATTACTCAAGGAAATATAATGGAAGCTACTATATGGAAATTTCAGACTCTGTAGTACTTTCAGTAAATTTCATAAAAATTAAATAACAATTCTGAACAATGGGAGCATAAGATGATAAGAAATTAATTGAGATTACTGTCAAGGGATGCAACCCTGCCCCCACCTTTGATAATGACATTATAATTGTCTAGTTTGACCTAAAAAGAAATTCTCAAGTGTATTTTTATACTACATTTCCTGGTCTTCAGTTCTCTTAGTTGTTTCACTTCTGCTGAATCTCCATCAGAAACATTGGGCCCTTAGTCCATACAACTAAGTTCAACAATTTTTTTGGATAACTGTGTGTAGGGATTATTCCAGTTATATCTAGGCCAAGGTGAAGGTCCTGTCCTCAAACAGCTTACAGCACAGCGGAAGAGAAGAATGTAGAGAACAGTATGTCTCTCAGTTGGGTTTACTAGTTCCTTTCATTATCAAGGTCCGCATGATCACGTGTCTACTTCTTCATCTCTGCAACACTGGACATTTGATAACCACTACTTTCCTAATTCTAAATATCCCCTCAGCCTGCCATATTTTGTTTTTGCTTTTAAAAAATATCATTCTCAGGATTCTCAGGAACCTTCACTGAAACCTACTTCTCCATTACTTTTTTATATTTCATCATTTTTTTCAGATTCCACGTTGGGTATCATCTCTTCCCAGTGTCAAATGTTTAAGAGATGGTCTCGCTATTCCCAAGATTTCATAATCACCAGGGTGATACTAACTCCTAAGGCTATATTTCTATCTGTGTATACTCCCTAATTTCAGATGTACATTTCCAATGGTCTGCTAGGTATTGTCTGAATTTTGCAAAGGTACTTTAAAGTTCACATGTCTTAATCAGATGAATTCTTCTGGAAATGGACTATTCTTCGCATTTTTGCCTGTTTGGCAAAGTAGCACCCCAGTTTTGCCACCCTCTCAGATTGGTCTCCTTGGCATCACTCACTATTCTTTATGACTTTGCCCATATTTCTACTTATCAAATCTCTACTTACCTATCCTTCAAAGCTTGGCTGTGGGTTTTCATATCCCTAACTCATATCATCCTATGGTTTGGGTAGCATGCATTTTAAAATCTGCATAGAGCCTCTCATGACTTTATTTTTAATCATCTAAGTTGGTACATGCCATTCTCCATCACAATATGCAAATGATTAGAAGTTAGAGAGCATGTCTCATTCATCTTTGGATCCCTCATGGGAATGGGCATGGAGTAAATGCTCAAGAAATGGTTATTGAAGTCGATGAATTCTCTTAATATACTAAATTCCCTGTTCATTGTATAAAATTTTCAGCTATGACTGCTATGACCTTTTGCTACAATTGCTGAGTTGGTGAAATGCAGCCTCATACTGAATAAAAACAATGGGCATAATTCAGTCTAGGCACTATGGCTGATAGGAATGGAACCTCGGAGAAGCATACCACTTCTCAGACCACATGTGGGTCCCCTAGTGACTTCATCAATGTAGATGATGAGCATTTCAGAGTGGAAATAAAATTGTAAAACATTTATTTTGCAACAGAAATGAATGAGTCGACAGTTTTTAAGCAGCAGGACACTGCTCTACTATCTTTTATTACCAAAATACTATATAACACTCATCATAGTTTCATTTGAGCATACAGTTTCAAAAATTAGTGGGTTTTGAGATTATCATATTTTGGCAGTTGAAAATCTATTTAAAGGAAGCATTTAAATTTGCATGTGTTTAAAACATATCCTCATTTTGTAATAAACTTATAATTCTCCTTTTTGGACAGTAATGAGAAGGCATGCAAAATGATGAGACTCATGTCAAAAAAAAAATCAACCTGCATTTAAGTAAAAATGTATCCGAAATAAGATTTAGAAACAAGGCAACCTTTTGTCCATATTTCAGATTGAAAGGGAATATGACATAAAGACTAACCTCCATGAACTTAGCTTGAAACTTAAGATAGCAATCACAAAAACAATATGCAACCACAGCACAAGGAATGCATTAGTTTTTAAAAAATAAAACAAATCTAATCCAATCTTTAATCTAATCATCTACTTGAGTAATATAATCGGTCTTCTGAAAAGACAATAACTTCAAAAAATTATTTACAGGCCCTTATTAAGATTGAAAGAACTTTATATAAAGCACACATTTTATTATTAATTATCCATATTTATAAGTGGAGCGAGAACAGACATAAATTTAATCTGTTTTGTAGTTTAGACCTGGATTTAGTGTTCTGCCAATTTCATCCCAGATAAATTCTAGAGTTTTCTAAGTAATTACGTTTAGCAACAAGAACAAAAGGAAGATAAAGAAAGGGAAAAAAAAAACAATAATTTGATTAGAAAAATTAAACAAATAATTTGACTTTTTTGGCTTCACATGAAGCCTCCAGGCCAATTTAATAATTATTTTTTAAGTGATGTAGAAATGGGTAGGGAGAAAGAGAGGGTACAATGCAGATAACATTTTAAGGCCTTCTCCCAGCCCAAGAAGTTATTTATAATGTAAACATTCCAATAAGTGCATTTGAAATCATTCCATCTGTATATTTTTCCTCTCCCTTCTCTGTACTTCCCTGCTCTGAACTCCTCTAATGAGTTTCCTCCTCTCACATTATAGTGAAGTTTTTGAAATCGAGGTTGTATCGCCCCAACATAAGGACTTGTACCATGAAGTCAGAGATTCTTTCTCATTCATTTCAACTTCCTCAGAGAACCTTGGTCATATTTTATTTTCAACACATTTGTTGAATCAAACGAATAACCACAGATTTGTCAGTATATAATTACCTCATTAAACAAGAGACAGGGATAATATTCCACTTTGCTTTACTTAAAAAGATAATGCTTTTCATAAATTAAAAAAAAATAGGGGCGCCTGGGTGGCTCAGTTGGTTGAGCATCCGACTTCGGCTCAGGTCATATCTCTCGATCTGTGAGTTCGAGCCCCGCGCCGGGCTCTGTGCTGACAGCTCGGAGCCTGGAGCCTGCTTCAGATTCTGTGTCTCCCTCTCTCTCTGACCCTCCCCTGATCATACTCTGTCTCTTTCTCTGTCAAAAATAAATAAACATTATTTTTTTTTAATAGCTGCAATAGAAGAGATAACAACAGAGTGTGTTTTATCCTCAAAGAAGAATACTCAAGTGAAGCAGTTTCTCAATAAGTGGACTAACTTCTGAGGTTGAGGATTAACTACACTTTACAGACAAATTCTACCATTTCTTTGACACATAAAAGATGCTTAAGAGTGTTGTCATATGTCAGCAACATCAAATTTTTTATACATAACTCTAGAGAAAAATCAGAAAAGTCTATCTGCAAAAAAAAAAGGATGCAAAAAATATGGAGATAATACCCTGACTAAATAAGGAGCTACGCGTCGAATGCATTATCTAACAAGTGTGCTGGAATTCAGATAAGCAAATTGATTTGAGAGTCTGAAGGCAACAAAGACACTAACTGACCTCTAAAGTCACTTTGAGATTTGATGAGAGCTCATTCTGTCCTCAAATGTCATAAGGGCTCAATAGAGTGATCCAGTTTTAAAGGACCAAATTAGAATAAAAAGGGTAATATGGCCACACATTTTATCAGTGTTAATTATTAATACTGAGATTAAAAAAGAAAGGGCTGAGAGTTCGGTAAGCATACTAATTGGTCACTTTTTTCAGCTTGTTTTCCCTGTCAGTGTGAATATTTTAGAGCAGTTCAAAGGGAAATACACACCTGAAGAATACGCATTCAACAGGAACCCTGAGCATAAATGTAAAAAGATTTTAAAAGTGAGAAAGGAATATAGGAAGTAATGATGACTTATCCCCACCTTGAAAGGTGAAGAGCACAGAGAGTGGGGTTGATTTGATGCCAGAGGATAGAATCCTCCCTTCCTTTCATTTCAGATCTTTGATATACTTAAACATATCTGATGCTTTCATGATTAAGCTATTGTGTTATGTAAAATCTGCCTAAAGTCAATAATCAAAATTACTTCTCGTTACTATTTGAATCATAGTAAATAATTCTATCATCAGTTCATATGGTGAAACTATTGCTACCCATTATTTAAGTATAAATTATTAGGTGCTATTACTTCATTTAGTTTCTCCCACAATAGTATGATTTACTATTGAAGGAAGCAGGGCTAAGAGAGGTCAGAAAACTGCACTGTTACTAAGAGGACAAACCAGAATTCAAACCGATGTCATCTGGTTGCAAAGCCTATTTTTTAAACCACTATATTCTACAGACAACGTTGCTTCTTGTCTAGGACAGTATCTTCTTTGGATTCTTTTGGATTGTGCTGCTCATTTACTGGAAAGCTTCCGCAGCCCACATCTTGATTGGAGACAACGTCTGTAATTACTTGCTGTCTCTAATCACCACGAAAAAGCACAACTGAGTAAAGCCCTACAAAAGTGGGGGCATGGTGGACTTGGGGATACTTGAGAGGCGCAAAGCCATTTCACAGATGACTAGAAAAGGAGAAAATGCAATCCAACTCTGGCAACAAGAGTGCCACACTGAAAAACAGAACCATGGAAATGCATCCTTTCCAGGGTATGTGAGTGTCTTCCTGAAGGGAAAAAAAAAAAAATAGGGGGGGCATTTGTTTTGAGAGATTACGCTCCTGCCATTAACAAGTATTTGGGCATCTTTGGAAAGATGGGAGACTGACTTGTTATTTAATTTAGTCTAAATGAAAACAGTACAAACCAACAGTGACTAGATGGGGGTACCCGAAAAGTGACCCCCATTGGGTAGGTGAATTGGAAATTGGGTAGATGGGAGAAAAGCAGAGAAGTTAGGAGGTTAGTCTCCATCCTCATTATCCTTGTTCATATAAAAATGGTACTTCATTTCCAATTGGTATTTCACATATACTGTCATTTATTTCTGAAATCAAAGGACAAGCACATAGCATATACAAAATGGCTTTGTGATGGACTGTACCATGTTCTAACCATCAAAAACAATGTATTCTAAACCCTATTGAACACATGTGGAGTGAGGGGAATGACTAAAACAATGATTAAGCCTAACATATAATTCTGAAAATGTAAGAGAGCTTGGAAGTGGGGGTACGCTCAAAAATATTAGCGTATAAATATCAAAATGATCTTTTAAAAATCTGAGAACATAAAGTGGCAGAAAATTAATTAGGCATTTAGCGTGGTCAATTTTTTTTTTTTTACTTTATTTAAGTTTGTGAAATCTGCCTTACAGACCAACTGCTATTTTCCAGTTTTAATTTATGTCTATGTTATACTATTCGGAGGTCTACCTAGAAGAAAATAAATACTATTTTCTACCTTTTGTTCATTCTTACTCTGATCAAAGTACGTTGTCAAGCAAGAAAGTAAACGTGTTCATTCTATTGTGAGATCACTTAATTACAATTAATGTTTTGAAGGGCATTACACCCAGGGCCAGATCAAATCTACAGATGGCTCTTGCATGGTGTGATTTGAGGGGGGCTCTAAAATTGTCTCCCACATTGACCTGCTAGGTACCAACGTTTCTACTCACCTAGTCAGAAATCACACGATTTCATTCACTTGACTTCTTTATCTCATACATGCATTACTACTATTAAAATGCACGTTTTGTAGGTTGCAAGGAAGGCCCTAGAATTCTTCCCTGCTCACATTAGCACAAATTTTCAAATTCATTTGCCATCTCACTAAGAGACCCAAAGTACTTTTTCTGACTTGGAAAGTAAAACATATAAGAAAAATGGGATGTAAGAAAAAATCAGATTGTTGGATCTGACTAAGATTTTAGAGTTAATTCTGTTAACTGCCTTACAAATGATTAGTAGCAGATCCAGAAGGAGTTTGTGACCTACCCATTCATAATGGCAAAATTGGGATTGGAGGTCAAATATTTCTTATATTTGAATTGTTGAACACTATATATGGTTGCATGATATATAACAAAGCCAAATTAACTTGCAAAGGTAATTCTGGGGGCGACTGGGAAGAAAAAGATGACTATGGCATTAATTCAAAAGTCAAGATAAATAGTGACAATAGAGCTAAAGCGAAGGTTAAATACCACTCTGTGAGAAAGTCTGACGACAACTGCCTAATGTAGAAAACGGCAAGTTCTTGCATAGTCAACGTATGCTCCTAATGTGATGATGGTTTTAAGCTTACTATTTGGGTTTCACTTGAATTATGAATTTATTGCAGTAGGTTTCCAATTGTTTTAACATGTCATTATCAAGTATTTTATCATTACTAAACTTCCTATCATGAGCTCCCTATTCTAAAATACCTTATCCCGTTAGGAATATTTTATTGAAATAATAAATAACCAATTTCCCCAATCTTACCGAAAGATCAACCTGAAATAATCATACTATTGATAATAATAAAGAGAAAAGAAAATATATTAGTGATCTTTTTCATAAATTAATGTATAATTCATAAACAATCCTTAAAATACTTTTTAATGATACCATTTTCATTACCGCTTTCCAGAGACCCATGGATATAAGTACCCTGGGTCTGAAATTATTAAAATGGTGGGACTCATTCTAATTATTAGATTCAGGTTTCACAAAATTATGTTTATTCTTACAGTGTATTCTTTTTCCTAAGCTAATAAGAGAATAAAACCTCATTCATCATTTGACAGTAAGGTGGGTTGGAATGTAGGCCAAAGCTTATTATAAAAGTTATTAATCCACAAGCCCTCTTTATAAAATTGTGTTTATTACGCTAAAGTATAGGAAGCAAATAAAAGCTTTTGTAAAACATAAGTGCATTTCACTACTTATCTACTTAAATTTTCCTTTTAGTTATTTCAGTTACTTTTAGTTATTTCCTTACTAAATCATCTGTGACAACTTATTTTTATCATTAGCTTTTCTAGCGTATACCCAGGTCACGTCGTGACATTGGAATGTTGTTTTTGCACTGGAAAATTATCTTCTAAACTTTACAATGAAAGTTAATCCAAAAATCAGTTATAACTACATTATTTCACATGGGTTAAAATTCAAGGAAAACATTTGAGGTAATAATAATTAGGAACTAGGACAGCATCCAAAATGGTATTTTCATAGAAAATCCAACACAAATCCTGATTAAAACCTAACCAAGCAAAACGTTGCAGATTACCTGGATTCCAATTAAAGGTGACAAATGAATACTTGACAGGTTTCAATTCCAATTCTATTTATGTCAGAATGATCCATTAATATTGAAGATGAAATTACCAGAATTCAAGCAATACAATTGTACTTTATGACTAGATAGTAGACTGAAAACTTGGTCCCAACAAAACTTATTCAAATGCCAACTGCTACATTTGGATCACCCAAAGTGAATCACATCTCCTTCTGTCATTACCTATAGATCAAGACTAACATGAATCACGGCTGGCAGATGACAAATGATTACATAAAACTGAATTTCAACTGTCAGAAAATCAGTTCTATTGTGATGGTCTTTGCTGATGACAAGACTAAAAACATGGTTACAAAAAATAACTAAACACCTTATGCGGGAAATGTTTGTCAGTAAACTTTCTAGTTTCTTAACAAGCTCACCTGTTAAGTTTTCCATGACATGTATGTTTCCTAAAAAAGTAACTGATAATGTGTTTGTCATATATAATTATGTTTCTTACTCATCATTTCTTTCTTATTTTAAAGGTCAAATCCCCTTAAACTCAAAAAAACAGAAAAATAACATTAAAATGTGATTATAATGCCAATGATGCAAAATCCTTTCTGTTAATATAGCTGACATCCAAAAATAAAGACTTCCTTATACATATGGTTGCTGAGAGTGAGATAAATACTTTTTTAAACACAAATAAAATGATAACATCAAAAGGTAATCACAGATATAGGAATGCCCTTAAAATAAATCAATCCTTCCTTCCTTCTTAGGTGTGTGTATGTGTAATATTATTATAGTATCTTAGCTTAATTTTTACTTTTGTGCAAAGCATTTCAAACATATTTGCCTTAGAAATATATTCATCAGCAATGTAATTTATACCAAAATTTGGTAGTCATTTAAAATGATACTGAAAATAGTTAATTCTTAAAAAGCACATCAAACTCCCATCCACATAAGCATACACCCCCATACACACAGATAAGCATGCCTTTATAGCCATAAGGCAAATGCCATATAACTCTGGATTGTTCATCAAGAGGGATATCCATCAACAGATCCTGATATCATATCTTCTCACCCAGATAACAATGTAGAAAACTAATTATTTAACATGATTTAGTTTAGCCATAATTTCACTTGGGCTCACTTGTCATCTATTACGCTCTCAGGTTGGATTTTAATATTCATAGGTAAACTTCCAGAAAAAAAATCAGATTCCCCTGAATTAATACGCTCTATTTGCATACCATCACTAAAGAAACCAGTGTATAACAAAAGTTAGAATGTCTTATTTCACTTGGGGGATGGGATGGTGAAAGGCAAATCCATTTCAAGTGTTCACCAGAGATATAATGTGTGTGATCCCCCTTCCTTCACCTACATATAACCAAATCTCTTTTTACATTTGAAATAATCATAAAATTAGTATGAACTTTCCTGTTCCATCATTTGACACAAAGCTATTCCTAAGACATGTACTTATAACCTGAAATCCAAAAAATAAATCACCCGTTTGGGGGAAACATAAACAGATGTGAAAAGTTTATAAGAACTATCTGCAGTCTAACTTTATAACATAAAGAAAGTGTAGAGAAGGCCAATTGTGGTAGTTATGAGAATCATCTCACAAAAGGGTAAGAATATGGAGTCCTAAAATTTGCTTTCTTCTCTTTCCCTTGCACAAAAATGAGAAGAAAAAAAAACATATAATTAAATGACAAGGAGTTCTAATAGTATTTACAATCTATTTTTTGAGAATAAGATATCATCGTTCTTGTTTGACTCCATTTCAGCTATCACTCAAAAGGAGAGGTTCCAAAACGCTTTACTGAATACGTCAGAAAAGAAAGAATTGAGCCAAGTGTGTTTATTGTCATTTCCTTTCACTGAGGCTGGACAATTGCAGTTGAAGAAATAGTTGCATGACAAAAATGAATAGAAGAAAACAATAACACAAGACCTTTCTCAGTTTCTATCGTTTAGGTATTATGAGTTAATTTAGTTTAGTTTTTTGTTGTTTTTTTTTTTCATAGAAGGTAGTAGTCTGATTTATTTGTAAATGTGTTTACTTCTGACAGGTTGTTTGAAAATGATGGTGCAAGTTTGGTGAATTTTATCTATACAGTTATGTTCCTTTATTTGGTATTTCTGGACTTTAGCAAATATTTATTTTTTTTAGGTACAATAGTTTTAGTGTCAGTTATTTTGCTTTGGATTTAGACTGAGCCTCATGAGTCTACTTATCATGGCTCACTAGCGTGATTATGTGTGTGGATGCTGTGTTTGCCCCTACCATTTTCCATATGCTCTGCCTCACCAACACTGCCATCCGGCGTGGTCCTTTCGTAGCTGTCCTCTGGGAGTGGAAGGGCACCCAGCCTTGGCCCTGATGAACTCTTACTGCTTGGTGTCTCTGACTCCTCCAGCCCGCTGTCATAGCAACTCTGCAGTGACCCCTGATGTGGGTCCTGAGGCTGACTCACAACAGAAAACGTCACTCTACGAAATGGCTGCAAAAGAAAAGATTCTGAATGTCACTAAAGTGTAAGATTGTAAACGATCTTATTACAAAACACATAAACGACATACATCAAGGACTACTGGCGACTCATTCAATACAAAATGGTTAGAGATGTTCAAATCTATTTGGTTAACTGTGTTATCTGAGGCAGTGCCTAGAATTTCATTTTCATTGTGGAAAAAAAAAAACCCTGAAAATTCCCTTTCTGCAACAGAGATAAGAAAACAGCAATTTCACTAAAATACACATTGAACTCTATGTTAGTACCACGTATTCAACCTTCTTCTATTCTGTAGTCTTCACTTCAAATAGACTTTTCACAAATAGACTCTATCACAAGTGTCACTGATTTGGGAAGGCAATACACATTGAAATAATCATTGTAGGCATTCATTTTTAAAAACTCTGTCTGTATGATACAATGGTTTTAAAATGAGTGTTCTGGCAGTTGACTCAAACTATTAAAGGGATAACTAATAAATAGGAATTTAGGTACACTGTTAGGAGATAGGAATACATTCCTGTTTTTCTTCTTATTAAAAATATTACCTATTGACCCTGAGATTGTAAGGGTAGCATTGAACTAATAGATAAAAGTTCCTTTAACCAGGGAACAGAAAATAAACCCCCAAGCTTAATTGTATGTGCTTACAATGACCGTTTATAGTTTGTTCAAAAGTAGTTACCGCACGCACAGCCTTTAAATTGTAATTTTAAAGTGTTGTAAATTTTTATCCAGTTGGATCCCACAAGTTACTATGACACCAAAGTTGGCTGCACTGAAGATTTACTATGTACAGAATTTACAGATTATTGTAACTACAAAACAAAACAAAAAAATTAGGCTCATTAAGGGAACAAACTAATGCCATGCATTGATAGTATTCTGCACATAACAGTTGAGGGAAAAAAGAAAAACAATATAAAAAGGTTCTGTGATATCTCTCTGAGATTATTCTTGGCAATAGCTGTAGCCATTGAAAACTTGTGTGTGACTCGAAAACGGCATAAATGTATTTTTTAAACTTACAGCTCAGACTGGTGCTTTTTAATATAAGGTATAAAAATAATAACGTTGCCAGAAAATAGTGAGAAAGGTCAAAAGCCTTTTTTTTTTTGCACTCTTATAACTTGAATACGAATGGTTCAAATCATGAGTCATGATTGGACCAATCTACACATGTAGGTTATTCAAGGGAAAGCTAAGAAGAATTACAGTATTTCCCCCAAATTTATAAAGTGGTTTCACTAGAGACAAATGCATGCTTCCACAAATCTTCCCTTCACTTTATCTCAGAACACTGGCCAGGAATATTGTCCATTATTAGCTTTTCTAACCCAGTACCTTGCCCTTCATATACTTATTTGGAGAGGACAGTCTTTATAAAATCCTATCTTTCATTCTAATTCAAAATCAAACGTTTAGAACTGCTGAATCCTATTATGAAGGGAAAACATTTCTCTTCTTTATAATGTTTCACCGAATTGGAACTACAGTATTTTTAAAACAATTATGAAATACTTCTAGTACAAATAGCATATATATATATATATATATATATATATATATATAATGACCCAAAATTTACTGGCAATAAACTCTAAAATCATTACTCTTATTTCATTAATAATACTTCTATTTCTTCACAATAATACAATTGTGATGTTTTAACTTACATTTTAAGTAAATATAGAAGTCGATATGTATTTACCAGGCTTTATCTTATGTGCACAAAGTTTTTTACTTTTTTTTTCTACTTATCACTCCCAGATGACTGCTAATTATCTGAATTTCCTCAGTCTCACCTCAGAAATAAGGCCACTTACCGTTTCCTAAAACCACACTGTTCTGCACAAAGAAAATATTCAGTAAATACTATTGAACAATAAGCTTTAAATGGCAATGTTGAATTTAGAAAAGGACAGTAATGGTCATTCAGACATATCACTTCAAGACATAGCAATGGGTCACACACACACACACACACACACACAGAAAGGACTGTCCAATGCTATTCTTGATTCTCAAATCTTTAAAAAAAAAATTTTATGTTTATTTATTTTTGACAGAGAGAGAGAGACAAAGCATGAGTGGAGGAGGGGCAGAGAGAGAGAGGGAGATACAGAATCTGAAACAGGCTTCAGGTTCTGAGCTGTCAGCACAGAGCCCGACGTGGGGCTGGAACTCACAGATGGCGAGATCATGACCTGAGCCGAAGTCGGAAGCTCAACCGACTGAGCCACCCAGGTACCCCTCAAACCTTTTAGAAACAGTCTTCCTTAACCCAAGAAGAAAGACCAAAATGAATACAGAAACACTAATACATACTAATAAATTGACAAAGGAAAGTATATCATAAATTATGAGAAATGTTATTCCATCTCTATATAAAAATAGAAAAAATGGTGATGTTTACGTGATGGGAGTAACTCAGAATCTGTAATTAAATGCTGGTTCCACCAAAGTAGTAGTAGGACAGCACAGGGGTGATAGGTTATGTTTGTAACAAAAAATGTCAAAAATAAGATAATTATTTTTCTATCATGTACCATTTAACAGGTTCTATGAATCTGTGTATTTTCTGTGACTATTTTAATTTCCATAAATTATTTTAGGTTACATATTAAATTTAATGATGAAAAGAAAGCTGTTTTAAATTTAAAATACTAAAATCTATTTATATAATAAAAAATGTCTAGATTCATGAATGCTTTTTGTATGTGTAGAAAACTAAAATAAATAAATAAATAAATAAATAACACCTAATGGTTGAAACAAAAATAGCTGACAATAAAAATCCAAAATAGAGAGTATCATACAATGAATCATGAAAAATCCCATCCATCATTTTTTCAATGCTTATTTATTTTTGAGAGAGAGAGACAGAGCACGAGCGGAGGAGGGGCAGAGGCAGAGGGAGTCACAGAATCCGAAGCTCCGAGCTGTCAGCACAGAGCCTGATGCAGGGTTCGAAATCACAGACCATGAGATTATGACCTGAGCCAAAGTTGGACGCTTAACGACTGAGCCACCCAGGCGCGCCCCGCCCCCCCATCCGTCATTTTTAACCACATTTTAAAATATTCCATTACAATTCAGCAATACCAACAATATCAGTATTACATTACTATTTCAAGGTCTATTTTGATGTTTTTTGAAAACAAAATTCTTCTGGCAAAGTATTTAAGTTGGCTATGTGAACAAATTAGTGCAGAATCCTAAATTCTGAAGGAAAACCCATTAATGCAAGGGTTAAGGTTTTGTTCCAATGGTAAATCAGACACACAGATTAGATGGATAGACAGATGATAGATAAATAGTAGATAGATAGATAGATAGATAGATACAAGATAGAGATAGAGAGACAAATAAATGGGCAGATAGACAAGTATTTACATACCATCATTCATCACCAGTTTGGGTCTATTGAGAAGATAGGTTTTACAGCAGAAGCTAAGATAAAGAAATCACATTTTTTATAGATTCTCGAAATGCCAACTCAATAAAAAATGGAAAGCACTGTGTTGACTGTGTGGCATGACACAGAGAATGAATTTGCATTATATATGTATGTACATATATATACATACATATACATATATGTATATATATATATATATATATATATATATATATCACTTAGTTAATTATTGATACTCTGGAGTAGCGTGGTTTACATGGGGATTCTTGAACCTAGACATGCCTTAGAATGGCCCAGAGAACTTGTCAAAAAGCACCAAGCCAGTACAGGACTTCGACTTAAACCCAATGAATCAGTGTTCAGAGTGTGAATGGATATCAGTAGTTTATAAAGTCCCTCTGGGTAATGAAGAGGCACAGAGAGGAAGGAGAAACCCTGCAACTGAAAGCAGTCAAAAAGACAAACTGCCCAGGAAGCCAGGTGGTCCTTTAAGTATTCCTTGATAAAGTTTCTCTGGAGATTGAGTAGAACCATGGCTTCATCTTGGGGTGCAAAAGTATGGACAGACATCTGGTGACCTGAAGTGTCTGAGCTTTGTATTATTCTGTCCAGAGTGGTAAATGATTTCTTGTCTTGCAAAGACAAGCTGGTCTTTCTAAAACAGGAAAAAGCACAAGAAGAGGAGAAAAAACTGTCAGCCTTCTAGCATTTTGAAATTGTGAAGATGTGTTCAAAAATTAAATAAGTAATGCAAGAAAAAGGTCTTCAAGAAAAGCATTCCAAAAACTTTGAGTGGAAAATGCGTGACAATTACACACAAGAGGGAGTGGTAATCGGAGATTTTATGGAAGCAAATGAATGCTCTAATTGAATAAGTGAGATTGAAGATGTGTTTAGACCATTTCATGCAAAGGAGTAGGAAGGAGAAATGTTGGCGGCAGAGAATTATGCCAAGAAAAAGTGAACTATGAAAAAAACATCAATGGCAATGGGCAGCAAGGCGTTAGAATGTCTGGATGCTTGGACTTACTCATTATTTCACTATACGTACATTTGCTTTATATTCATTATCTCTCAGGGTTTTAAGTATGTCCCAATATTGCTTTTACAAATTAAAAAAACTCAAAATCGTATAGGTGTGTATATAAAAACAGATCAAGTATAATATAATTAGGTTTCCAATGAAATGGAGATACAAAAAATATGCCATGAAACTTGCTTAGGATTTAGGGCAGGCATTGCAAAGGAACGGTTTGTAGGTTGAGCCTTCTAAGGAGAAATTGAGAAAGTGGGGATAGGCTATTAATTTTCAAAATAGGACATAAGAGGATTACAGTTAGAAGAAAAAGGTTTGTGCAAAGAGTTTTGTTTATTTATGCACAGTTCTTTCTTCATTTTTTTCTGAAAACATTTGCTTTAAGGTCAATGTTTGAAGGCACAGCTAAAAGCCCCGTAATATAAGGTACAATAGGAATGAATGAAATCAGAGAAATAAGAAACTAAGAATTAAAAAAAGAAATTAAAAATAAAATTACAAAGGCAAGGTAAACAGTAAAACATGTTGAGTAACAGGATGTATGGTATGCGTGTGTGTAATGAGAAAAAACAATGTTATATTGGAAATAACAGAAAAAGGAAAGGATTTTATTCCAAACACCTCTATAGTTTCACTATTGACCTCAATCAAGTTAGCTGACCTTTTGGTTCTTTTGCCTTAGGCTCAGGGTCTAAAATGGAGATAACGATACCTGCCCCTTACTAACTTAAATTCTCTGAGAAATAATCAGATGGTTTACAAAATAAAAACCTTAAGCTCCCTCAAAGAGGGAACTATAAACGGTATCATAGCTGAGGCCAAAGCTGTATAACTAGAGTGATATCTTTTCTTACGTTTTAGGTTTTTGCTTTTTTCTTTTCTTGTCTGTTTGGTTTTTTGTATTGTTTTGTTGTTTTTGTTGTTGTTGTTGTTGTTGTTTTAATATAGAACTTGTTCAGTAATCCACAAAGTTTCTAAATAGAATTTTAAAAATTCATATGAAATTTCAAATCTAATTCTCCTGTTAATGTGGTGCTTTTATTGTTCAAACGCAAGCTGCTTATAAAATAAATATGTGCATACAAGGGTGCCATTTTTTCAAAAGGTGTTTGAATCTAATCATCTATTGGGCATGAATGTCTCTGCAGTCACTTCTTTTGGAATGTCATTTATCAACTAATTGTTCCTCCAATTATGACACAGAGGAGAATTTCACTGGAAGACACATCCTACTACAGGGACTTTTCAGATATTTTAGAGGTCGTTGCAAATATATTCAAAGGTAACTCCAGATAACATGCAATCCCTAAGGCATTAGATGTATCTTCCTCCTCATCCCAGGCCCCAGTTGATGGAAATGCATCAGAGTTGGCATTGATTTAAAGTCCTAAAGACTTAGAAGAAGCATTCTCCATTCTTTATATAATTTTATTCACTTCATTTTCTGAAAATCTAGAGGTCCAATGGGAAATGGGCAGAAATGTAATGGAGAGGTCTTCTACCTTCTATACGCAGGCTGTGGGGAGCCCAAGGTGGTTGCCTTTTTCTTCCCTCCCCTATTTTTTGGAAATGCTCATGAGTCCTGGGGTAAGAGGTGTGTGAATGCAGTAAACATTTCCCTATAAGATTAATCTCACAGACTGGAAAGGACAAACACAGAAAATAAGGATTTAAACTCGGTGCTGTGGGGTACACAATGTAACGTATTCAATAAATGCATTTGCTCTTTAATATTTTTGATACTCTTTTTTTCCTGGAAAATGTGAACAGATGTTAGAACTGATATATCAGTAAACTTGGGATTAGGAGAAATATAACCTGCTTGATGAGGAAGGGAGTTAGACTATATTTTTATCTTTATCTTTATCTTTTTTCCTTTTTTTTTTTTTTTTTTTTTTTTTTTTTTTTTTTTTTTGAGAGGAAGGGAATTTAAGAAGGGTAGGGGCAGAAAGAGAGAGAGAATCCCAAGCAGGATCCACACCCAGTACAGAACCCAATGCAGGGCTCGATCTCACAGCCATGAGAGCATGATCTGAGCCCCAATCAGGAGACAGAAGTTCAACCATGAGCCACCCAGGAGCCCCTAGACTATATCTTGATTACAGAAATAAAGCTTGCATTCTAATGACATTATGGCAATGGGCATAAAGCATTCATGAAGGGAAAATGTGATGAACATTAGATTCATTATTTTTCTCTAAAATTGCATCTCTATAGCTGATAACGCAAATTGCCAAACAGTAAACCTAAATCTAGGCAATATAACAGGTTTACAGGTCACACGAGATGTTACCAGAATTTCTACTTCAAATATGAGCTGGGACCAGATATCACCCTACTCTTCTTCAGAAGGTTCAAAGGAGGTCAGGTCAATACATTTCACATTCATAAGATGATTGAAGGAATTTTCTTAAAAAAAGTTTTGTTTTGGGACACCTGGGTGGCTCAGTCAGTTAAGTGTCCGACTTCGGCTCAGGTTGTGGTCTCACAGCTCCTGAGTTCGAGCCCCACGTTGGGCTCTGTGCTGACAGCTCAGAGCCCGGAGCCTGCTTCAGATTCTGTGTCTCCTTCTCTCTGTGTCCCTCCTCTGCTCATGTTCTATCTCCTCTCTCTTTCTTAAAAATAAATAAACACTAAAAAAATTTTTTTAAGTTTTGTTTTGTTTTGTTTTTACTATCTAGAAAGCTGATGTCAAGTTTTACTAAAGATATGATAACTACCACAATTTCTATTTCATCTTGCAGATTCATTAATTTTTTTTAAATTTTAGAGACTCATAAAACCACTCCCTTTTTGAAAGCACTGGCATAATAACATGTAGCATTTATAACTTGAAACATCGAGAAAATTAACTTTGAAACGAATATGCTATTTTGTTTTCAGAATTCAATAATTGCCAAATATATGTGACATTACGAGGTGCTACCCATTAAAAAAATCATGAAGTCCACTGACAGTTCCCAAGAAAAGCAAGAGACCACATTCACAAGTAGATGGATATTTATTATTCATTCTTAATTGTTAATTGATTTAAAAAGTGACTATCATAGAATCAAAGCACATTTTATGGCCCATAATCAGACATTCTCAAAGGTATTTGCCTTCTACCTGCATTAGCAAAATCTTCTGAGTTACAGCCTGCACAGTAAAAACTTGTTTTCTTTGATAGGACAGTGGCCAATTTAGAAAATGGTAAACAACTGAGGTGAACTTCAGAAATATCCTGCTGTACACACTACTTGCAGTAAAGAGAAAACATAACCTCGGGGAAGAGTGCAGGAACTGTCCCCCTCGAAGGCCACTTCTGATAACCTAGTGACTCCATGTTTATGGGGATTTCGTTTGCAAGAGGATAAGACCCTAAGGATGCCGCGGAAAGAACTTCAGGGTAAATCTCTTTCCTTATTGAATACTGCTCTGCGTCTTACAGACAACTTTATTGAGAACTTTAAATCTGCACCTTCCTTTTTAGCTTCAATAGTTTTTCATAAATTGTCTCCTTATCTGGAACTCACATACAGCTGTCTTAGTCATATCAATTATTTCTGAATGGGCTGAAAAGGCTTTTTTATTTTTTCCAATTCACTTAGTTACGTCCATCAAACAGACTTCTAATGACTCTCTTTGTCAGTCGTAAAGCATTGAAACAGGCATGGAGCAGAACATCGCAGCATTCATAAGGAACACTACATTTTATTTTTAAAGAGGATCTAGCTAAGTCTGTGAGATCTTTCTTGCAACGGCACAGGTACTTGATTAATCTGCAAACATTTTCAACTGACGTCAATGGTCACCGCACAAACATATCTAGGATTCCATAGTGCCTTAAATGGAATACGTCTGGCAGGACCTTCAAACGAACTTTAACCAGGTCTTTTAAACTTTTTAGGGGCATCTTCTCTGGCTCACATCTCAGTATTCTTCCATACTTCAAACAGTTTTTCTTTCTTTCAAGTCAATAGCAGGTGAAAGGATATTAAAAAGTAATATGTTGAAACATTTGGACTAGTTAATTAAAATGCTCATTGGGGAAGAAATAAAATAACTGTATTTATTTCTTTTGACTTGCATGTAATTACATATTTGACATTATTGTTTATGTTTGTCCTACACAGGTTGAGGATGCAGATGATACTTTATAATTCTTAGTCCAGTAGATAATAAACTACCTAATATTGCAAAGGAACAGTGATATCAATATTAAAATAGTGGCCGCTACGTACTGTAAAGGTACTATTTATTTTACTCCTGCTATCACTTCTCCTCGTTTCATCCCTACATGGGTCATATTATATTCTGATTTTGCAAATGAGAAAAAAAAGTTAGTGACTTTCAGTATTTACTCAAGAACTACTCTAATCTAAAAATACAAATGGATCTCCTATTTCCCACCCCCTCATGAAAAATGGCAGGAAACAGAATAGCCAAAGCCTAAAATTCTTAGCAAATGAATGCAAACTTTTTTTTCTAAAACTTTTAAAATAGGTATTATGCTCTCAAACACAAATTGTGGGTCCTGTACACTGTGGACACGATTGTTTGATCTATCTTTTGCTCTATTTACTGTCTATAGACACCTGGTCCAGGATTAGCAAACTTTTTCTGTTAAGAGACAGAAAGTAAATATTTTAGGCTTTGCAGGTCACAGGTCTCTGCCCCCACCACTCAATGCTGCTGTTGTTGTGCAAAAAGAGCCACTGAACATACATAAATGAATGCGTATGGCCATGTTCCAATGATACTTTATTTATGGAAATAGAAATTTGAATTTCATATAATTTCCACATTCTGTGAAGTGTTATTTTTAAATTTTTTTCAACCATATAAAAATGTAAAAACTTAAATGTAAAAAGTACAACTTTTCTGTTGTATTGACATTTTTAAATATTATCGTGAACTTTTCAAGTAGTGTGTAAAATCCTCATAAGCAATGTTTATCCATTATACCTCCGTTTCAACGATAGTGCCTTGAAAATAGTTTATATTCAATTGTCATTTATTGACATGTTTCAATATTTCTTGTCCTTTTTGGAAATAACTCTTTTTTAAAAAAAATTTTAATGTTTACTTATTTTTGAGAGATACAGAGAGACAGAGAGCAGGGGAGAGGCAGAGACAAAGAGGGAGACACAGAATCGGAAGCAGGCTCCAGGCTCTGAGCGGTCAGCACAGAGCCCGATGCAGGGCTTGAACCCACAGACCATGAGATCATGACCTGAGCCAAAGTCAGACGTTTAACCGACTAAGCCACCCAGGCGCCCCTGGAAATAACTCGTACCTGGGGAATCAGAACTGGATTAAAGTACTGGCTCTGGTATTAAGTGTGAAATATGGGGAAAAGACTAATCTTTCAACTTTAGTATGCTTGACTTTAAAATGAAGAAGTTATAGCAGAAGATATTTAATATCTTTTCCCGTTTCTTAATTCTCTGAAACTGTAGAAGCTGGGTGTGTTGGATTAGGGAATCAATGGCTGAAATCAGCGATTGTAAAGTAGACTTTGCTCACCCATTAAGAAATTCCTTAGAACACTGCCTGCAAATACGAATGCATCTTGGAACGCATTTCCTCACCAAATCAAGATCATGAACAAATATATGCATAAGAATCCAACATCTTAGTCAATTACCTTACTGAAAAGTTACAAAAATGGGAAGGTTCCTTCAGGCTTACCACTTTTCATGAAAAGGTAAAGACATTCATCTGAAATGTCAGCTCCTTGGAATATGTTTGCCTAAAATCTCACCTATCCTCTGAAACCGCCTCTTTTGTGATTCCCGTTTCACTGAACCACATGAAAATGCTGAGTCCCTACTGTGTGCTGAAAACTGTGACATCTCATTCATTTCTCAAAGGTGTGAGTCAAATAGCAGGGGTTGGCAAGGTTGGTATGGAACAGAATGGCGAAAGCATCCTGGGCCACGCTTGGGTTGCACCTCCTACTTCCTACTTTATTTGAAACTGGGCACAGTCCCTTGTAAGTTTCTATGTTTACACTCACAGAGAAGCAGGAAGGCAGGAGGGGGGAAGTCCTACTTAGAAAAAGAGAATATTGACAAGCAACTAATGAGAAAAATACTGTCTTCACAAAGACATTCAATGCAACAAAGACTTACTAAGCACTTGCTTTGTGCCCACCACTGTGCTGAAAAATCTACATACTGCAAATCCAGCCATTAGGCTCAGTTGGGCACGCGTAGATTAATCACGCAAAAGCACTCAGAATGCAAGCAGAGGTTTCTTTTCCTTTTTCGTTTTCCTTTCTTTTGCTATTGTGATAAGCATCAAAAGCTCAGTTCACATGCCGCTCGGTTGCTTTGCATGACTACTCTACACACCCATGGGGTTCCAGAAGCAGCTGAATGAAGTCGATAAACCTATGTCTTATGCTACGCAGTTGGAGTTAGTCTGTAGCAGTTCAAGGGAGCAATGCTGAAGAACCAAGTGGAACCGCAGGAAAACTGCTCAGGTTTCCAGCTACTAAAACATAAATGAACAAATAGACAATAATAACAAAGATGAAAAATAGCCTTTCAGAAGCTACCTCCTAAAATACATAGAAGCTTAGGCGCACAGACAGAAGCCTGCCTCACGAGCGCCCGACTCAGTTCTCCCGTACTGAAGTGAATGAAAATGAAATGTTCATTTTAAGATGCACTCAAACAGATGCTCCGGAATTTTCGTCTCCTTTTTCCTTTTCCATCTTAGACACTTCATCCAAACTGCACCTGGTCAATCTGTTTAGGAGACTATATATGTTTAAAAACATTTACTTTTCCCATCCTATGGAATGAAGTTTTGTGCCCTTAAATAGCATCCCTTGGTCTGGATGGATTACAATGTCTAACAGGAATCAAGAGAGACACACGGAGTAAGGCTCTGAAGTGTTACTTAAACGTTTAATTATTAAACTCAGTTGAAACCTCATTCTTGAGCCAGAACAGTCTCTACACAGGTGAACCTTCTGCTACCCTGGTGAACTCATTTTCTCTGCCATTCCTGCCAGCTTACTTGTTTTATCTCACTTACCTGCACTTCGTTCAAAAGACAGGCTACCAGTGTCCATAAAACGTCCAAGGAAAAAATGTATTCAAAGCCCGTATGCTAATTTTGATCTCTCAGTGCAAGTCATATGACTGCAAAAAAATCAGTGGATATGGGTGTTGGTAGACAGAAAAATGGACCCTGATGATGTCCACATTCTCATCCCTGGAAACTGTGAAGAGGCAACCTGACGTGCAAAGGGGGATTTAAGATTTTAGATAGAATTAAGGTTGCTAATCAACTGACCTTAAGACAGGGAGACTATATTGAACTACCTGGGTGGGTCTGATGTAATCTCAAGGATTTTTTAAAAATAGGAAAGGCAGAAAAAGAGATCAGAACGATGCAATGTGAGAACTGTCCTCACCCTTGATAGCTTGGAACAGAGAAGAAAGGGGCACAGGCCAGGTCATACAGGTGGCCTCTAGAAGCTATTAAAGGCTGAGAAGGGAACAGATTTTCTTCTAGGGCCTCCAGAATAAACACTACCCACCAACACCCTTATTTTTGGCCCAGAGGGACCTATTTTCGATTTCTGACCTCAAAAAGTATATGACAAATTAGCATAGTTTTAAGCCACTAAATTTTAGGTAATTTGTCATAGCCCACAATAGGAAACTTAGTGGGTGAACCATGAACCTGAGGTGTAGTGGGGAGGAAATAGAAGTGAAGCATTTGGGCTTTGGTTTCACATTTATGAAAGGGGTTAGAATCATCAGTCAAATGCACATTAGTGTTGCATTCCTAGATCACCCCACCTATAGGATATTGAGAATTAGCATGCCATTCTATTTTCTTTTTTTGAATGTTTATTTACTTTCGAAGGAGAGAGAGAGAGAGGGCGTGAGCAGGGGAGGAGCAGAGAGAAAGGGAGACACAGAATCCAAAGTGGGCTCTCGGCTCTGAGCTGCCAGCACAGAGCCCGAAGCAGGGCTCGAACTCACAAACTGCGACATCATGACCAGAGCCAAAGTCGGAGGCTTAACCGACGGAGCCACCCAGGAGCTCCTCCATTCTATTTTTTTTTAAGTTTATTTATTTAGAATCAGTGAGAAAGAGGTGGGGGTGGGATGCAAGTGGGAGATAGGGAGAGAGAGAGAAAAGGAGAGGAAGAGAATCCCAAGCAGGCTCTGCATTGTCTGTGCAGAACCCAGTGCAGGGCTCAAACTCACGAACTGGGAGATCATGAGCTGAGCTGAAATCAGACATTTAACCAACTGAGCCACCCAAATGCGCCAGCATGTCATTCCAATAATTATACTTATTTTATAAAACAGTCAAATACACTATGTTACATATATTATGTTGAAAGTGTTCAGCAAGCGTAAAAATGTTAAAATCATCTTTATAACCCTATTTTCACATTTATTATTCTTTTAATACAGTGAAAACACCAATACACAGGAAAAAAAAAGGAAGCAGACTACGTCTCTGTCCACTTATACAATTGAGGAAAAAACACTTCAAATTTATATTTTGGTCCTCTCTTATTGGATAGCTAATTGGATATCATATTTGGGGAAGCCCACAGACTTTTAAAGCAGAATATCACAATTTCTTTTCCTGATTTCAACTCCAAGTTGAACAACTTTGGGCCACTGACTTAATTCTTCTGAGCCACCATTCGTGTTTTATAAATTTATTTTTTTAACGTTTATTTATTTTTGAGACAGAGAGAGACAGAGCATGAACAGGGGAGGGGCAGAGAGAGAGGGAGACACAGAATCTGAAACAGGGTCCAGGCTCTGAGCTGTCAGCACAGAGCCTGACGCGGGGCTCGAACTCACAGACCGTGAGATCATGACCTGAGCCCAAGTCGGACGCTTAACCGACCAAGCCACCCAGGCGCCCCTAAATTTAAATGATAATCTCTCCATTTTAAAGATGCAAGCAAGATCCAAGTCCATCTCAGATATGTAATAGATAAAATCTATAAAATAGATTTTACATTGTAGAGTGTTCTATGGATGACAATTGTGACTTGAGTCCAAAATTGTGTCCATGGGCCAAAGATTTAGGGAGCTGATAAAAGTACAAAAGAAATCCATGAACTTGGAAGAAATAAATGTCTCCCACCACGCTAGCATGAAAAAACAAACAAACAAACAAACCTGATAACAAGTGTCTTGATTTTCAAGAATAGTCTAATCTACACTGGGAGAGTTAATAAATCCTAATTGGTACCAAACTGTAGTTACCATATTTGTAGACATTGCCTCTTGTCTGCTACCTTCTTTCTTGTTTCCTCTTTGGTTTATATAGGTGCACTAAAGAAACTTTTTAGGAAGATGAATTATTTGTGTAATAACTTGAGCTTTTCAAAGGAAAAAAAGAGAAATAAATTCACCAATAAATAATAAGTAAGCTTGTTGGCATTTCATGATTCCTTAGGGAAATGAGAAGCCTCACAACTTGACCCTAATGTAAAGCCTCAAAAGTAATTCATATACAGTATGACAGGTAGTCGGAAACACTGACGAGAGTTTAATTTTCGGTCATAATTTTAAAATGCAACCTAGATGTCCAATATTTGTCATATATAATTTCAATATTAAATGCCATAAGAACAACTTACTTCATTTACCACTTCCTTGAGAGAAATGATTAAATTCTTAAACTTACAGATAAGGGGCATTTTTAAGCAAGACAGAAAAACAAGCCAGGTCCATGAGAAATAATGTCGTAAGACGATCATATTTTATTACTACTACTAATTTGGCTTTCTCAGTATTTTTACATTTCACCTTTAGAAGACACTTAGTGAGTATAAAAATATTTTTATTGCTTTTTTTTTTAACTTTATGGCTTCCTCAGGGCTCTGACTTTTTTCTTCCCCCACAAGTTCATATACATTGCCATTTGTACACATTATTTCAGTGATTTCTTAATTTTCACTTTAGAAGTGCCAAAACGATAACACTTTGGGCACTCATAGTTTGTAAAATTCATTATAGCATATTAAACCGTTCAACGTAGCGATGCTCCTGCCCCTTGGATCTCATTATATGCATCCGATGTGTTAAGAAATAACATTAATAATAAGCTATGTAATTAAGTTAACTCCTATTCTGGGGGAAGCAACATAGTTTTGACATCTCTCTCTCTTTCTCTCTCTCTCACTCTCAGTCTCTCTTTAGTGTTTAACTTCTGTTTTTTTAATGACCACTATTTATCTGCAAAGATTATGAATTACCTAGGGATGGCATATGTCATCATTGACCAGTCTGACAGAGAACCCTGAAGTAAAACACAGCTAAGCAAGAGACTAACACACTCCAACAACTGATCAATAGAAAGAGAAACACTTTAGGGGGTAATCAGTAATTGGTAGCAGACATCACCTGGAACATATTGAAAGAAGACAAAGCCTCCTTAATGATAAAGTTGACAAAGAGTCTGCACTTAAAATGCATAGTGATATTCCCTAACACTCATTGATTGCTTACTATGTGTCCATTGAAGCTTATTTAATTGTTACAATAGCACTACGGAGTAAATGAGGAAACCGATGCCCATGGAGGTAAGTGGCCCACAGTCACACAGTTGCTAAGTGATCCACAATCTGGTTCTTACTCACCAAGCAGTAGCTTGGCTTTCATTGAACCCTGAGAAATTGATAAACAGAGAATTAGACTTCCACATATATTGATAAGAGCACTGGTATAACTAAACCATAATCTAACACAGATGAGCTAAAAGAAAAGTAAACCTGGGGTGCCTGGGTGGCTCAGTCGGTTAGACTTCCGACTTCGGCTCAGGTCATGATCTCACGGTTTATTAGTTCGAGCCCCGCATCGGGCTCTGCGCTGACAACTCAGAGCCTAGAGGCTGCTTCAGATTCTGTGTCGCTGTCTCTCTCTGCCCCTCCTCCACTCATATTCTGTCTCTCTCTCTTTCAAAAATAAATACACATTAAGAAAAAAAAATTAAAAAAAGAAAGAAAAGTAAAGCTGGATTACAAAAAGCAAAAACAAAAAAAAACAAACAAAAAACAAAAAAAACCAAGTCCTTAGCAGAAAAAAGTCAATTATTTTAGCCGCTTCTGATAAGTGTATTTCATGGGTTCCTTGGGCTTAATAATTAGACATTCAGATTTGAACTCCATTGGAAATCATCTGTAGTTTATGGTTACGTTTAAGCCACTTGTAAAGAAAAAGATATGTACTTTCACCATAGGAGGTTAAGTAATTTTTAATTTTTTTTTAGAGAGACAGAGATAGCATGAGTGAGGGAGAGGCAGAGAGGCAAGGGAGAGACAGCCAATCCTGAGCAGGCTCCATGCTGCCAGGGCAGAGCCCAACATGGGGCTTGAACTCAGGAAACCGGGAGATAGTGACTTGAGCTGAAACCAAGAGTAGGCCACTTAACCGAATGAGCCACTCAGGCACCTCCCTTAAGTAATTTTTTACAAGTCCAATAAACCTTCCTGCCTTGTCCTACACAAGTCAGCTATTCTCTATTCTTGCTGCATATTTGAATTACCTGGGAAACTTAAAGAATAGTTATGCTTGGACTACATCCCACACTACTTTGTAATAGGGCTCAGTATCTATGTCAGCAAGGTTGACAATTCACTTTGATCTTAAAATAAAATGGGAAATCAACCTAATTTCAATCTACCTTGGCTACCAAGAATCTCAGCACTCAATTACCATATATTTGTAGGCCCAAGTAGGGTAGGTGTATTTTCTTATTCTCTCTATGTGGTTTTTGAGGCACTATTTCTATTTTAATAGTCTCATTATGTATTTTGTCATAAAATATCTCAAATCCTTTTGGAAGCAGATAACCTACATTTTGAAAATGATTATAGAAAAACTTAAAATGAGTGCTTCTTATCATTCACTTTATCTACTTTGGGAAAAATTGGCTTGGGTGTTATTTTTGTAAAGCCAAAATATATTCTAGAGAAAGTAATTTGTAATTAAAATCAGCCATACTTGGGGTTTTATTCAGAAACAAGATGACTAATGGAGTTTATTTATTAGTTAGTATGGGAATGACCAATGTGTCATTAGAGATACAAGAAAATTCATCTTTAAGAAGTTCTCTAATATGTACCATGAGATATGTAAGACCTATTTTGCTCCTCAATTAGCAATTAGTCTTGTATGGCTGATGATAGCTCTATTTTTCATGTTTCAAATGCATATTGCTATCTCTGACTTTATTTCCATATGATTATATTTTAGTTCTTCCTTTAGGACTAGGAAATCCCCATACATAATGCCATCACATTATGAAGCATTCCTAAAACCATGGCTTTACCACCTTTTCCTTCTTTGAACATTTCTTGTACCATTTTTTTCACATTCTTTTTCTCCCATATAATCTCGAATCATTCCGCTGATATACTGCATCAGCCATCTAGAACAAATCACCCTTCCTCTGTTCTGTGATTTCCATGCACTGATTTGTGAATACCTATGTCAATGGTAACCAGACTATTTATGTGTTGCTTTATAAATGGTATGTTGCTCCCTTCAGATAACACAGTGTCTTAACCTACTTAAAATCCTTTGTGCCTTAAGAAGATCTTTTGTAAGCGGTGTAAATTTCAAGAATGGTGTATCTGAGGATTGAGAGAATTTGAGGAAGGAGATTGAATTCCTCAAATCATAATTATTTCACCTATTCTCTTAGTGGGAAAATAACCCTGGACTGGTAGTTGATACCTAAACATTCTCATTCCAATAGCAATTCAGAAACGTTTCTTGGATCTCTTCTTTGTTCACACTGGCTTTACTATTCACAAGCTTTATGATACAAGGCAAGATTCTTAATTCCTCTAAGTCTAAACTACTAATCTCTAGTGTGGGAGAAAACTGGGAACACTTACATCCTAGAACATAGCCAAGAGACTTAAGTTAGACAATCCAGTAAATCCTAATATTTGTGTGTATGTGTGACCTAACTCAATCCCATGCCTGGCACCATATTTAACAGATGAATAAACTGAGCCCCTGAGAGGGTAAGTGCCAGGCATAAATTTACAACTACCTTCAGATTCCACTGATTTTTAAATTCCCTCGCAGGTCTCAATAAAAAACCCAAACAAAACAAAACCAAAACCAAAAACCTTCTCAAATGCAATTTATGGTTCACTTCATGTAGAGTTTCTCCCATGAGGCTACTTTTATGGTTAGAAAATAGAAACATGTTAAGCCAATTTGACCGAACTCTACTTTTAATGTATATTTATCTCACCACAAATTGGGACACTTAACTTCTCAATTTTCTTATTAAGGTTGAACTACAAATGTACCTTTGGGGGGAAAGAGAGAACATTTCCAATATACTCTGGAGGTGGATCAGTAAAGGCGACCATTACAGGACTGAGGGCTGATTGTACCAAGCTGAAAAGATATTTCCCATTACGGCCTAACCAGCACATATAGTGAACTAATTGGCTAAACTTTGAAGTGACTTCTCAAATAAAAACACTTCAGGGCAGATATAGAAAATACTAGAAGTTACTGAATGACTGTTTTGATTTAGTAGGCTGTAACACAAAGTATTGGTGACTAAATGAAGCAACAAATGAGAAAAATGATTTTTCAATCACACGTTTTCCCGCCCTTTAAATATTTGCAGTATCCATTAAAAAGGAGTTTGAAAGGCAAGTTAGTAGGGCAAACAAAAGGACTGGTGGAGAGCAGAAGTGGGAAGTGTTTGCGTTAACTGTTCAAAAGCATGCCGCTGTCCATGTGTGTTCAAAGAGAAGTGTGAGCTGCAAATAATTCACTTTTTTGTTTTAAAAAGTAGGATATGAACTCAGTATTGTGACACCTACTTAACTATGACTATAAGATATAGTAACTATTTTGAAGAACTAAAACTTTATTTAAAAGTTCTCTATCAAATTTTTCACATTTTCATTAAAATTATCCACACAATTAGTCTGAATTAGTGTGCTTTTACTATACGTAATTTGTTAAATTACTGTCTAAATCATTCATCTGTAAGACTAAAAAGGAAAAAAAAAATCATTCCTTGCTCCAGCGATAAGGTTTGCATGACATTCAAAGTACAAGATAGTTCATAACACTTATAAAAATAGATTTTGGGGGTGTCTGGGTGGCTCAGTCGGTGTAGCAGCTGATTTAGGCTTGGGTCATGATCTGATCATAGTCCGTGAGTTCCAGTCCCTCGTAGGGCTCTGTGCTGACAGCTCAGAACCTGAAGCCTGCTTCAGATTCTGTGTCCCTCTCTCTCTCTGCCCTTCCCTCACTCATGCTCTGTCTCAGTCTCTCTCTCTCAAGAATAAACATTTAAATTTTAAAAAAATAGAATTTTGTTATTTTTATCATTATGGTGGTTAGAGCCCAGGAGAAAAAAAAAAAAAAAAAAAAAAGAACAATTACAGAAACAAATACATTGAGAGTCAGTTCAGCATTGGAATAGCTGTCCAAATCAACAAAAGCAATTAAGTTGCGTTGGAAAAAATAAAAATTTCAACAAATAACATTGCATATTTTGTTTAGTTTCCAATTTCACAGTAGGGACTCAGTTCTTGTTTAAACCCATATAACTAAATTGTAAATTAAATGCTCTCTAGACATATCAAATTTACAGTCCAAAATGCAGATATAACTGGATATAGCCAGAAGTTGTTTATGATGTAGTGAAGGGGAAAAATGCCACTAGAATACTTAGAATTATGTCATGGAGTTCAGAAAGAAATGATAACCCTTGCAGCTCATTATCGCTTATGTAGTGAAAATTATTCTTGCTTACAAGATTGGATGGAACCCTATGAATACCTCTCACATTGAGCCAGAGATTTATGTAAGGTGCATTAGATGAAATGGGAAAAAAAAATAAAGCATCAATAGGGTTTTTAATTATTGATATGTTCATTGCACAAAGCAGATATCTTCATTGCCCACACCCCTTTATGTGCACAGTTTGACTTTGAATGGGTTTACTGTATTTGTTCGCCATATAAAGTCAATCTGAGTGAAGTGACATCTAAATAGGTGCCAGAGCCTGTCCTTAGGGTGACTGGCATCAGTGGTCTTACATCTTTTTGTTGTTGGTGAGGGGGTTGTGTGTTCCACACCCTGGGATGGTCTACAAGGTAGCAGGATAGAAAATGACCTCCTCAAAACTTGACCACTGGTTATGTACCAAAAAAAAAAAAAAAGTGTTGTTCTTCCTCCTCTTGGGAGCAAAATTATTAGGGAAAAATAGCATTTTGTGATGGGAAAGCAGGTGGGAGATTGGTGAGATTGACACTATTGTGAACCACAGCTATACTCTACCGTTCGTTAGAAATGCATCACATGTTCCTATAGCCAAACGGTTTCAGAGCACTATACTAAGCTTATGTTTATAACATCACTTGCATTTTCTGATTATTTTCCCTATGACGCAGAAGTACTTCTGTTGTTGTTTACAGCTAAGATCATGTTATGGACACTATCGATCCCTGCAAAAGAAGGTATAGGAAAAAACATACACGTGGTAATGTAGTGTATGTCTTCCTGAATAGACTAAAAGAGTCTCCAGAACACAAAATTCTGTCTTCCTTCGCATCCTCCACCGCCACTGGCACAAAGTTGACATACTCATTGTTTTTGCTGAAAGTTTCATGTTCCTATTGAAAATCTGCTCAAATGTAAAAATATACAAAGATTTAAAATTCTGTAAAGCGAATATATATCACCCTTAGTATAAGAAGATAAAATCGATGCATGACATAATACAATGATAAAAATAAAATAACAATATAATAAAAATAAGTATAATTTATTTAGCACCTGCAAACTTGCTAAGTAGAATGTTAGAGGTTTTACATATGTTGCTTCATTTATTTCTCACAAGAACCATATGGCATATGAATTACTACCTCCATTTTAGAAAACGAATCCGTCTCAGAGAGGTTGAATAGTCTCCCAACACTAACACAGAAAGGGGCAGACTCAAAATGTAAAGCCAGGTTCTGGATCATTCCACTCTTGGAGTTACTCTCTAATCTAGTAGTAGTTGTGTGGTCCATACTAAGACATCTGTGTTTTTTCATCAAGTATTTCTAGTTGAGCAATGCTTACATCAGCAAGATCCTATACCTGGACTAAGCGATAATGGCCCCAAAACACAGACTATTCTTTTCCCAAGGCAACTGGTCTCTATGTCATGGACTTGACCTCACTGATACCACACTCCAATCAATGAGGTTTCTCCGGAAGCTGAAACTTCAGGGAGACTGGTAAATATAATTCACTAGTGCATGCTTTGCCACATCGCAAGTGTTTTCTCCTGACAACTTCTCACTTGGTAGGACTTTAGCGGAGTTGCTCTTCAAGGTCAGAGTTCACTCTCGTGTGCTGTTTTCTGCTTTGATGTCACGCCAAAGCCTGGCTCAACTGGTTTGCAAAGTAAACTTCAAATATCCCACCCTTTCATTGGAGACAATGCTTTAGAATATGAGGCTCATTTTCCTGGAGGAATGATTTCTTTTACACAAAATAAAATAGTCCAGGCAGTTAATAAGTCATTATCAAGATTGAGAGACTCCAGATCTCATTCTCCCAGGGAGCATACAGACACCTAGTTGGTACCCTGCACTGTCACACAGAGAAATATGACTGGCGTTAGCCATCAGTGGCCCTCTTCTACCAGTACATTTATTACACAAATCCTTAGTTGCTGTGACCTAAAATTGACCACTCCCTGGATCCTTAATCTAGCACATTCAACCAAGGTGACTCATGCAGGTATGTGTAAGCACTGGAGTCCAGTTTTCATATGGAAGCCAATTTTTCCTATTTCTCTGCAATGAGAAATAAAATATTGAGGACCAGTTAGTGGAATAAATAGCACATTTTCTTGCTAATGAAATTCACCTCAGGTTTAATCCCCAAATGGGATTATAGTTTCTGGAAACATGGCAACAGATATCTTTGCTAGATATTCATAATCAGCTAAATGAGCCTTATCGCCAGGAGATGAACCTTCCAGATTACACATATAGCAAGGCACATTTCTTCAGGCTATTAGCTCACATCTCTGCAAAACCGAGTATATGCTAAATTGCTAACTTTAAATTGAAAACTGGAAATAGCCATACGTGATCAAGAAATCAGAAGGCAGACATTGTTACCTCCATTGTAGCATTGTAGTCTCCTGAGAACTGATATTTGGTGGTACTCTGAAATGTAGTAGTAAATAAAGTAACTCAAATATATATATATATGTATATATATATATATATATATATGTGTGTGTGTGTGTGTGTGTATGTATATATATTCCTCAGGACAGATGAATGCCAATTCATGCACATTTAACTTAGGTCATATCTTTTTTGGAAAGTAAAGATAACCCTACTTATTAAGTTACCACATACTTTGGGGAAAAAATAACACTAGCAGCTTGGAAAATTTTAAATTAATTTTTAGACAAGTGTATTGTCTGATCCTTGTGTAATGGAAAGCAATCTAGTTGAAGTTTCCAATTTTAAGATTATATAAGATGTGGCATTGAACATATAAAATGTAACAGAAAGTAATTTCTTATGAAGAACATATAAAATGTATTCAGAAATTTCTAATACTTTTTATTTGTTCAGATTCTCTAATGCTCATATTACATTTTAAACAGTGATAACCACACTTCAATAGACTAGTCAGATTTGATGAGTAGGCAGCTACCATATGGGTCAGAGTGATTACTTGTGGGAAGAAGAGTGTGTTTGTGTGTGTGTGTGTGTGTGCGTTTTAACTGTGGCAAGAAGAAATGGCTGAGGTAAACAAGAAATGATAAATTGGTGGGATTTATCCATGACCATACTACAGTACGGTCAGCACATACTATTTAATTGCTAACTGTCCACGGTCTTAATCTATGAAAGGGCCCATCAGATATATTTCCTTCATTTTGGGAAACAGAATACAAACAATCAATCAATTCTTTGTTATGTAATTTCCTCTATGCATTATATTCAATAGGAAGAGAGAAAACATATGAATAACATTCTAGGATGTGATTATTCATCTCACAAAATAGATTCTTCATTTAGCAATGATTCATTATTTAAATTCATGAGAGAAAAGTAGTAGTGCACTTAAAATATATAATTTCTCACAAACCAATGCGGTATAATTTATTGCATAAAAAAGTCTCCACTTCAGAGTTCTGCCTGGAGTGACTATTTTTCCTTGTTAGCATTATTTGATTTGGTTTCTAATTCACTGTGAAACATTCCAATAAGTTTTAATACCTTCTCAATTAATTTGGGAATAGTTGGGTGTGGGATCAGTCTTCTGAATTTCCTTCCCTTTTCATGCATACCACATCAATATGCAGTTCAGGGAGCCTGTCTCTCCACATAGCCTATTTTACAACCAACAGATAATACTTTCTATATTTTATCTAATAAGATGTTTAGGGTAATGTCATGTAAAAAGCCATTAACTTATTCAATATTCACACTCATTTGACAGACTCTCTCTCTTTTCCCTGTGTATTCTATGTTAAATGCATGTCAGTTCACGTAAATTCTTGAGAAAATTCTCCCAGAACGAATCAGTTGAAGGTCTGACACTGCACATAGTGCAAAAAAAAAAAAAAAAAAAATTACCCGCAGTGTTTTTCTGAAGTAATTTATGTGCTGGAAACTCTAGAAAGTGTAGTTTAATTCTTAATAAAAAATGTCAATGATAAACTGGGTTGGGGGGGAAGCGATCAACTAACTGGTTACAACACTGTAATTAAGTTAAGAGTTTCATGTTAATCGGTAAGTGACCTTTGGTCATCTTTCCCCCTTCCCTTTGTAAAGTTTGTTGCTGCTGTTGTTTTATTTGGTTAAAGTTTCAAACTCCATGGATTTGGATCACGACACTATGGTAGTTTCACTCACAGGGAGTAATCATTTCTTCATTACGGGGGAGAGGAAGTCTTCAGATGCCAAGATCCTAACCAATCATCCACTTGATCCACATGTAACTTGCTGTTTTTAATTATATAAATTATTCCACATGTTTATCTGCAGGAAATGGCTCTCCGGCTTAGGTCAAAAGCAGGCTTAATATTTCTACACCACAATGAATATTAAAAAATGAAAGACTGAAATTACAGCACCAGAATTCAGATCCTTTCACAGAGAAGCAACACTTTCAGTCCATTTAGTAAAGAGCCTGCTTCCATTTCCTGAGTGGCTCAAAGTGGTCAGTGCACCCCCCAAATGTAATCAATGTGTTCTCCTATCCCTGGTAGGATAGAGATAATTGTTTACTATAGCATGAGATTAAACTAAGTTAGAAACCCAATTAACTATTTTAATGACTGGAGAGGGGTTAATAGATGATTCAAAATGACAGTAGGTAATTGCGGGCTTCTCCCTCATTTAAATAGAGCTAGTGAAAGCAGTTTTAAAAATGCAGGCAGATAACATACCAAGTATGCCTTAGTATGGCCACCAAGCGAGCTTTCATTTTTCATCAGGCATTTGTAGAGCAACTACTGTGAGCCTATGCCCACCCGTGGGGAACTTTCCCCCCATGTTGCTTCAGCATGACTAATACCAAAAAGAGACTTCCACTTTACTGGGTTTCTACAATGATTGCAAAGAAAATAGTCCCTATTTTAGTGGTGTTGGTTACTTCACTTGGATAGGGCTAACACATTATCGTTATCATTTATTTTACTAGGTAAATATAAGGTTTTAAATCTACCTTTAGAAATGAATGACATGATTTCTTTTCAAAAAAGGTTTGGTACCATGCACTGCTACGTAAATATCTTGTGCATGCCATTTTTCCAAGAAACCTATCAGACTATTGAGTCTTTTTTTCTCTCTGACCTTGAAAAGCATTAAGATAAACTAGTGACTTGAACTCCATTAATGTGCATCAGAAGAGATTATCTCTTTTAGAAGATTCTCAGTGTACAGGAACAGAGTTGATCGTATATTTAGGTTTAAGTATTCAAAACGTTTGATTTTCAGCAGTCGATATTGACTACACAATGATTAAGAAAAATAACAAATGATGAAATCTAATGCAATTCCATCTTTTAGCAGACAAATAAAACAAAGTGCATTATAAATCATGTAGTAGTCTAAAGTATCTATGTTAAGCATGCAATTAAAATGAAAGTATATTAAGTGTGTAGAACATTTTTTTTCTATCACCTCGGCTTCAGAATCCTTCAAATTAAATGAGTATGAATTGCATTAAATGAAAATCAGACACACTTGGCATGCAAATTATAGCTCTCTTTGACAGTGATTTTTATTTTGTATGTTTTAAAGGATATCTCTATCAATACTGGTCAATAGCAAATTTTACTCTAAAGTTTTTATTTCTGAAAGGCTGCTTGAAACGTCTCCTTAGTTTATGGCTTAAATCACCACAAAGAACTGCTGCGTATATGACATAGCAAAAACAGACAACATTTTCTTTGATGTCTATACTGATGCCGAAACTGAACTGATCTTGATTCTTCTATGTTCAATACACAGCTCTATTGCCCACCTCGTCCCTTTGTCTTGCAATTATTTATTCATAATTTATTCTGCCTACCCCAACTTCTTATTTAATAAAATCAGGGCTGATTTTTTATCTGCTGCTGAATGAGAACAAAGCAGCTTTTCCACATTTTTTGTACTATAACTTTGTGAAGTTTATTAAGATACTATCTTTTAAGTTTCTGGCTATTGAGGATCATTCTGAAAGTTCTCTTAGTATTTTTGTTTTGTTTCCTTTTATTTTTAGAGAAAGAGAGGGAATGCACACATGAGCAAGAGAGGGGCAGAGGGAGAGGGACAGAAAGAATCATTTTTCTTTTTGTTTTTGCAGTTCATTTATTTTGAGAGAGAGAGGGCATGCATATTCATGCAAGACGGGGAGGGGCAGAGAGAGAGAGAGAGAAAGAGAGCATCCCAAGCAAGCAGCCTAACTGACTGTGCCACCCATGTGCCCCGTTTTTTTTTATTTTAGATTCCCAAATCTTTGTAACGTGGTCTAAGATCAATTTACCATAGTTTGTACACTGTCTTTAAGTTTTTAAAATATATTTGTCTTTAAATATGTTGTCTTTATTGAACGTTAATCTATGATATTCTCAAACTCGCTTCACTATGGATAGTTTCAAACACACACAAAAATTCAGGAACACTGTAAGATATGTCCCCATGCACACATTGGCCAGTCCCTACACTGTAATCGCGAGAGGACACCTGCCTTAGCTTCTCTTCTGTGCACCTCCCTTCCTCTCAAACCACTGGAAGCAAATCTCAGATATCACTTCATTTCATCCATATTGTACTCCTAATATCTATAAAATATGCACTATTTTAACCTAACCACAACAGCATTATCACTTTTAAATAATTAATTCCTTAATACCATCAAACTTCTAGTGTTTGTATGTCCAATTGTTTAATATATATAATTATTTGTCCTATGTTTTTGAAACAGAATCTAAAAAATTCCATATGTGATAACATGGTAATTGATTGCTATGTCTCTTTTAATAATAGGAATTCTATCTCACTCTATTTTTTACCTTGCCACTTATTTTTTTAAGAGAAACAGAGATCTGTCTATCTATCTATCTACCTATATGTTGGTTGCTGTATCATTTCACAATCCAGATTTTGCTGATTGCATTATCACGGTCAAGTTCAACATTCACCTCCATCCTATGGATATATAGCCATATCAGATCCTGTGTGTGTTTTATAAGACTACCTCAGAGAAAGTATCTACAATATTCTCAATGTCTGATTTTTTAAATTGTGGCAGATCCATTACATAAATTCATTTAGAAAGCTTCTTTGTTACTTCTATTATTAAAATTGAATGAGTGCCACATGAATGCAGACATCAATTTTATTGAATGCAAGTTAATGTTTCTACACATTCTAGCAAACAAATTTTCACGTGCAAGATGGAATTTGCACAAAAAGTGTTGAATATAAAATTAATAAAATTATTTAGGCCAAATTATAATAGCATTTTTCAATTTTTTTGTGATCAAAATGTTCCCCAAAATGGAAGAAAGGCCTCTTCTTATGTCTTTCACGAAGAACTATGGCAAAACATGTTATACTTTGGATAATGAATATGTGTCTACCTTCTGACGTAGCCGTCAGTTGCATTTAGCACTCGACAATGTTGTCCATTGTGTTAGAGACAGCACAATAACCATTCATTGATAGCCTATTAGATATTCTACTGTTCTGGGCTCTTAGGATATAAAGATGAATTAAAGAAGTATTCAGTAGAATATGAAGAGAGACACATACACTTGAATCATTGCTGCAGACTTACTATGGTATAAATGTGCCTACAACAACCTCAGCTTTGACAATTCAAGTTGAAGAGAAACAATGGTTATTTCAAGAAATCTGATATTCTTACTATCTACAGAGGATTATTATTTAATCATAACGACCTTAGCATACCACTGCTTTATTTGCCAAGAATAAGATTTTAACCATATTCACAGCTCTTAAATCTCTCTCTCCCTCTCTCTCTCTCTCTCTCTCATACACACACACACACACACACACACACACCTCAAAAGAGGATTAAAGTTCCTTGAGAAAGACTGAGGAAATAATAACGCAGTTTCATATTGCTTGTTATGGTCCATGTGCTATTTTGTTTGGCCCCTATTAACTCATCTAATTGACTCAACACAATACATAGAATAATACAAAATACTGTATATGAGAAAACAGTTTCAACAACTTGCCTAATGTCTCACACTAATAAGGGACAGAGCCAAGAGTCACATTTCAGCAATGTGACTGCAGAGTCTGTGATTTAACCACTATGGCGCACTGCTCCTTAATCAAACCATGAAAGTGAGAAAACACAAGGGAAACAACTAATTGCATCATCTAGACCGGAATCAAATTGGTTGGCCTTGGATTCTGCCTTGTGACGTTGTGCAGTGTACGTCATGCTTCCTTCTGTCCATAAAATGTAAATGCTGACAGTGCTTGCTTCACATGAATTCTGTAAGGATTTATGAAAATGATGTGTGTAGTATTTGGCAGGTAGTGAGGTGTTCAAAAATGTTAGCTATTATATTTATCACTATATGCCCCAAACATAGGTCATGGTATTTAGAATTTGTTCTGAAAGAAGGAGGCCCCCGTATGTACTATATAATATTAAAATAAATAGAAAATGAGGTACTCATGGAGAAATATTTCTTCACCTGCCTTCCACAGAAATAAAAAGTTATAAAAGGAGAGCAAAAACGGTAAAGAAAAACAACTTGCCAAGAAAGAGTAAAGAATACTGGCACCTTTCACAGGTACCTCACTTGCTATTCAGTTCAAACTTACCACAAAACTGTTCTTATTCCCATATTACAGTCAGGGAAACTGAGTCTTGTTGGTTATTCAAAATCACACAGCCAGGAAATGGCAACACCAGGCAGATTTGAAATCGCATCACCCTGACATCACAGATTTTATTTCCTCACTACCCCCGTGCTTTTCACGACAATGTAGAGGGTCATAGAATCATTTTAACGGATTGCAACTGGGATTTAAAAAAGAATAGAAGACAGGAAAAAACATTAGTGCACATCACATGAAGTGCAAGCAATTACTGGTTGATGGAAGTGTTAATCTTATGTGCATGGGTATATCCATGGGTCTACTGAGTTGCCATGGAAATTGTATTTCTTAATGTCTGCAGCGTTCAAAAAACTTAGAAACACATAGTCCTGTGTCACATTCCTCATGTTGGTGTAACAGTCAGACAAATATTTCCTGATGCCCAGATAGTGAGGCAATCCTGTAATTGCTTAAACCTATACATTTCTGAAAGTATCTCAAGAACAAGACACATAAAAGAAAAATGCATACAGATGCACACGTAGACACACACTTGCATGCCTATAGGTAGTGTGAAGCTTTCTGCCCTGTCTCACACTCCCGTGAAATACGAGGAAAATTTGGCTTGATGGTTATAACGTCACCAACAAGCTGAGTGAGTTGATACATCTATTAAATTTTATGCTCCTTGGGTTTTTCCTCTATAAAAAAGAAGATAACAATTCCTTCTCTCTAATTACCTCCGTGGGACTCTGAGCTTTTTAGGCAAAAGTCAGTGCAGTGATTTAGAGAAATAGTCAAGGGAAAGGTATGAGCGTGGGCGTGTGTGTGTGTGTGTGTGTGCGTGTGTGCGCGCGTGCGCGTGTCTATGTGCGTGCTTAATAGGAAGACACCAAGGCTGACCAAAAGAATGGCAAAGTGTAAGGTAACAAGGCAAGTGTCTGTCACAGTGAAAGAGTAATCACAGCTTTGTGAGATCATAGGACATCCCTATCGTCTGGCTGGGCTTGTGGACAAGAGTCACTGGTGATAAAATGGAAAATACGAAGTGCTTGAGAAATGGGGTGGTCTCCACAGATACGGAAAATATCGGTGTGCCAGCTAAGAGCAGTGCCTAGTAACCTCTGGCATGGCTTTACTTCCCAGTAACTGCAGCTATTGCTAAGGCATTGACTTCCATAAGCAAAAGTCTTACTTTTGCCTTATTTCAGCTCTTCAAAGACTAAGATGTGCAACGAAAGATTGATTTCCCCACATGACCGAAGCTCGGAGATGGGACAGTCACCAAGTGCAATATTTTATTTATTTTACCGACTGGTACAAAGAAAAATGATTTCTTGCTAACATCTTCCGAAGCAATGGAGAATATAGGCATTCTCGATATTCTGACCTCCCATTGTGGCCTCCAGAATAAGACTTCTGTTCCCACTTGGTGGCCTGTAAGTCTGTCCTTCTTTTTGTGTGTTTTAGCGTTAAAAAATTTTTGTCAGTTACTTTATACATGACTCGTATTTATATCTCGGGCCTGTTAAAATAAAAATAAGTAAATAAATGAGGGAAACCACCATGACTTTCGCTTCAAGACAATGCATAAAAACCCAATCCTATCAATTAAGGACTATTTCGAAGGAGCTTCAAACAACTCTGCTAAAAAAAATGTGAAGGTGAAAAGTACAAGTCACATAAATGAAGATTCAATTTTAGCCAGTTTTAACTTAATATGAGAACAGCAGATGGTGTGACTTATTGAAAGCACTTTTCAATTTTCTGGGCAAAGCAATTTCTTAAATGAAAGGGCTCCTTTAGGCACACAAAAACCTCCTTCCAAAGCTGTTAAGAGACCTAACTGCAGTCACAAAGCTAAAAATGGTGGCAGAAGACAGCTAGAACTCAGAGAAATTGCCTCCTAATTTGTGCAAGAGTTCACACAAATTCTTCAATGATCTCTAGTTGTTGTAAATGCGGATGTTTATTTCTACCCAAGTGCGGATAGTTGTTCTTTTGACTTGTAACACGGCCATCCTTCTTCTTCTGTTACTAGAACTATACCACTCCTTCCCTACTCCCCGGATCTGCGGTGATGTGCTGAGCCCCCAAACAACTCCAGGGTGTATAACAGCACCTGGTCATTTTTTTTTCCCCATCCACCTTGCCACAATGATCGGTCTAGTCTGAGAAGATATTCTGTTAATCCATACTGATCCTATTCAAATACATTGATTCAGAAAAGGTATGTGATCTGAGTTGGTTCAATGAAAGCTAATCTGGTGGTCTGGGAGTTGAGAAGGTATAAGTCTGCACTTATGGAGACTACAATGGAAGAGAGACAGTGAGGCCAACACAGAAGAGAGCAAGGAGAACCAAGAAGCTGTCAAGACTTAATGGCATTGTTTGAGTCCCTCGATCTAACCATCCTTGTGGCAAGATGGCCTCCAGACGTTCACTTAAATTTGTCAATCAATTCACTTTGGTCACCTCTATGTTCGTTTTATACTGTTTCACTTCTAGGGTGCCCGGGTGGCTCAGTTGATTAAGTGTCCGACTTTGGCTCAGGTCATGATCTTGTGGTTTGTGAGTTCAAGCCCTGCATCAGGCTCTGTGCTGACAGCTTGGAGCCTGGAGCCTTCCTCAGATTCTGTATCTCTCTCTCTCTCTCTCTGAACCTCCCCTGCTCACATTCTGTCTCTCTTTCCCTCAACATAAATAAACATTAAAAACAAATTATATTGTTTCACTTCTCCCTGTTCTGACTGTTGTTACTCTGTAGTACCCTTTGTACTCAAAGAGGAAACTATTTGCTCCCATCTTTGCTAGAAAAGATTGGTTGGCCTATGAGGCTTCAGGGAACTTAAAGAAATAAGTAGGACAATAAGGAAAAAATACAAAACAAACTTCTCAAGAGAGAAAAGAACTCCTGTTCTTATGTTTGTTTTGTTTTGTTTGCTTCAAGTTGTATGACAAAAAGCAAATGATACCTCAGTGGATACAGAACTTTATTAGGAATTCAATGCAGAGGTGTTTATATTGAGCAATGATAATACTGATTTCACTGGTTTTCCATGAATCATAACTATGATGCCTCTGTGTCCTATAACCGTTACACAAATTCCACATATTGCTTTAAAACTGTACACGAAGATTTGGTTATTCAGACTATTTTAATTAAGCTGTTGGTATGAAAAGTCCTTTGCAATATCAACTTTCTATAGAGCAATTAAAAGCTCTTTTTTTTCTTACACAGTTGTATTTTTCTCTACTACGGAAGATAACAATTTACACATCAGAGACCCTTACAGTAAACAACATATATACCATCTGTTTTCACTACTTTACCATAGTCAGTTAAGATCTCAGCTTTCTTTAACTATGCCTAGGTATTATCTGTTGCCAAGAATTTAAAATTCATCCTCAATTGTCCTTTACCTAAAAGGCATTCAAATATTCCATGAGTCAACCTAATATACTAATGAAGAGTGAAGATTGAAAACTTTAGGTTGTGAAATAGAAATTATGAATGGAGTTTAAGCACTGAGGTTTAATGCAAAATATTTCAGAACTGTATGTCTGGTCCCCCTCCCCCCACCCCACCCTGCCAGCAAAAGCATCCCAGCTTGTTTTTATATTTTTTTTAATTTTTTTTAATGTTTATTTATTTTTGAGAGAGAGACAGAATGTGAGTGGGTTAGGGGCAGAGAGAGAGGGAGACACAGAATCTGAAGCAGGCTCCAGGCTCTGAGCTGTCAGCACACAGCCCGACATGGGGCTCGAACTCACAGACTGTGAGATCATGACCTGAGCTGAAGTTGGACACCCAACTGACTGAGCCACCCAGGCACCCCTCAGCTTGTTTTTAAACTCTCAAGGGGGTCTATAATCCCCCCCAAAAAGTTATTAAATAGGAGTAAGCAGAGGAATTTTGATCTTCAAAGAGAAAATCAAGGGAAAAGGGATGATACTGTTGCAGAATTGCCATTTTCTACTTATCTTATTGAAAACCAGCTTCAGTATAATGTCAGTATCTGCAGGTGGCAGGGTTATGAATACGTAAAAATAACCATGACATAATCTGCTCAATATTGCATATCATCATGGTAATAATTGCTTTATTGTTCAGTGGTCAGGGTCCCTGCCAGGAAGCATAATCCAAATGAGAATTAAATGCAAGAAGCCTATCTCCATGATATCACAATTAAGCTCAGTATAGATAGACTCGAACTTTTAGGGCCAATTTATAAACTTTCAAGGATATCGTCACATAAATGGTAAGGATTCAGGGTTCAGGGATGAAATTTTGCAAAATACAATAGTATGACTTAGGTGATTATGGTGCCCAACTTTAAAATTACCTCATATAAAGATTTTCTTCTTTGTTAACATTCAGTTATATTAATCCTGGAAAATAATCCCTCTTGGTGTTTTTATGTCCGGAAATCAGGGTCAGATCATTTATTGAAGAACAAAAGGAAGGAACCATATAGGAAGGAAGGAAGGAAGGAAGGGAGTAAGGAAGGAAGGAAGGAAGAAGGAAGGAGAGGAAAAAGGAGGAGGAGAGGGAAGGAGGAAAAATGGAAGAGAGTATGTTTTATATTAACTGGAAATTTGCAGAAAAACCCCCATCAGCCTTTAAGTTTAGCTGTTTTAATGTTGCCCCATTCCCTAATTGTCTTATAATATTTAATATACATTTTCTCTGAATATTGTTAAGGGACATACTTCTGATGTTTCCACATCTAGCTATAGGTAGTTAGGACACTGGTGACCAGGACACTGAAACAAAGACCAAAACAAAAACGAAAAAAACGAGCAACTTGAAATATCAAAAATCTCTTTGTTTTATATCACCTTCTGGAGGTAAGTGATCCAAGCTGGTAGGTCAGCTCTAGTTCAGCTGGTCACTGGGGTGCCCAGATTCCTTCCATCTTGTTCTACTATACTGTCTAAAAGTTTGATTTGGGCCAGGGCCACTGGCTGTCCTTCAAAATCCATTCTATCCTCTTCCTCTACACATCTACCCAGTGGAAGGTCAGAAAGACCACATTTCCTTACCTCCCTTGAAGGCAGGTATGATCATGATTAATTTGTGGGCAATAGCACATGCACAGAAGAGATACATGAAAATCGGATCACGGCTTCTAAAGGATCCTTTGCGTTTTACTCTCTTACCACTGGTTGAAATACAGACATCAGGAAGAGCCATGAATACCGCAGCAAGCCAGTATGGGGGATGAAACATGAAAACAGGAGCCCACTACCCAACATCATAGAACCAAGCAACTGTACCAGTATGTGGCGTGCGAAAGACAAACGGCATTCTGCTTTTGTTTAAGCTGACATTATTTAGGCGTGTGTCACAACAAATGAGCCTATATCTTATCGTATCGATATAGTGTTTGTGGCTCTTCCTCCAATTTTTTTCCTCCTAATGCAAACATACTTATCAGCTCCTGCCATACCTTCTTTTCGTGGTAGATTATCTTTGCTATCAGCAAAATAAAGTAAAGCATCCTAGAGATCTGAATTTCCATTTTAAAATAAGTAATTGTCTTCCAAACATGTCACATATCTAACCAACTGAATTTTCATCTCCAGGAAAGAAAGCGGTGACACATTACCATTCCCATCTATTGATTCCTATATAAATTGTCCAGGAATGGAAAATTTCTGCCTAAGGTGGGACACATTGAGTTTTCCAATGAATTCTGTAGGACAACCAATATAAAAATAGGAAGAATTCAATCTTAAAAAAAATAGACTACGAGAAAGGTAAGAGGATAGAATTTAAAGTAATATTCCTGAGCACTGGTGTCCGAGATTTACTTTATGTGTGTGCAGCTACCGTAGAGGAGAGGGTGGGCCCTGAAGAGGCAGCGAGATCACTGATCTGTCTTCATCATTGGCTGGCTGCCTCGTTTCTTTCAGGTCAAGACTTATTTTATTTTATTTTATTTTTATTAAGCACAAGCATTGTTGCCTAAGGCATATTTTTCTTTGATGTCTACAACTTCCTCTTCTTACCACTCGTTTCTCACTAATCAATACACAATGAGGGTGCCAGAATAATTTCCTTTTTATAAGACTCTTACCTCTTCCTGACACTTTTCACATTTCTTCCCTAATTATTTTCTGATTTTGACACCAGATAGAGAGTTCTTATCCTCGCTAACAGGCATTTGCTCTCCACACATCGGTCCAACTTCTGCTCAGCCTTGGCCTGTCAAGCTTTTCTTCTCCTTTCTTTACTTTTTTTTTTTTATTTTTTCCCCTTTTGCCTCTATTCCTGTCACCCTCCCCAAACTACATGCTCTAGTCTGTGTCCTCACAAAAAAAAAATTTCTTAGACCTTTCAAATACCCATCAGTCATTACTAAGGAGATTTTATGAAGGCCATAAATTGAAAGCAAGAAAACATTTATATCCATCAAGGGGGTGCAGAAACCTGTTATGAAATATGCCTCACAGGAAAATGACTTACATCTCTACCTTATGTTTTGCAAGTAAATACCTGTTCTCTGGGGTCTAAACCATTTTCAAAGTAAAGCTCTTAACAAATGTAGCTTAAAATTTACATGCGATATTATAACGCAAATGTACTGTATTATCATAAATTATCCTTCTGATTGTGTTAAGCCTAATGGGTACATCTACACTATTATCATCTACACAATCTCTAATACACGTTTGGATCTTAAATACAAAAAGGTAATAATGAGAACAGTTGTTTTGACATCTCACATCCTATGTACATTAAACCTGAGATAAATATACAGTTAATATATCACACACCTGACATATGTTTACTGCAACTTTGCCTATAAGTGATTTCCATTCTGATGTGATTCCCTCTTATTCCCTAGATGATAAAAGATGAGCATATTAATACTACCGGTCGATGTTAATGCACATTGCAATCTGTTACCTTCTCTGACTGATAAACATGTGAATGGCCAAGGATGAGGTGAAGGGAAGGTGATTTGAATTTCATATGGCAGACACTCTTCACGGACAGCACAGAAACACCTTCAGTACTTAGTAATGTTACAGACATTGTTGGTTAGAAGTCGCAAATGCCCTTTGGAGAACAATACAACCTCAGAAACTACTTACATAACTGTTCAACAGCACACTACTTAAAACCAGTGAAACTAATTTTCACCCTACCTCATATGACAGAAGAGAACATTCACAGTCCCTGTTGAAATTAACAGCCTAAAGTCTAGCCAGCACCAGGACCACTGCTTTCTTAATAAATCTCTGCCGAATGAAGACATGGTAACTATATATAGAAGGTACACAGAAAATTGGATTAATGAATTCTTCAAGTAAGAATCTTAAGCTGAGAGCCAACAAAGCAAGTATAGACTCAACGGACCCTCAATCACTTTCGCGTAAATTCAGAGTCACCTGAGTGAGTTCAATGCTGAGAAGCTTTCAGTCTATTTGGGGTAGAATAGACTGATGCATTAAGCTGTGAGAAGGCTAATAGGATACTCTGGAAAATGTGGAAAAAAATAGAAATGAAGATTCTTATGCTGACTGCCACAAACAGAATGTCTAAGTTTAGACTAGTAAATTAATTTCCCTCATCTCATCTTTAACATGAAAAAGGTAGTTCTTGAGAGAGTCTTGTTTAGGAATTGAACTATGTCTCCCTTAAATATATGTGTTCAAGTCCTAACGCCCCGCACCTCAGAACGTGACCTTACTTGGAGATAGGGTCTTTACAGGGGTAATCGAGTTGAAATGAGCTCATGAGGGTGAACTGTAATTAAATATGACTGGCATTCTTATAAAAGAGAGAAATGTGGGCACGGAGAAATAGGTATCCAGGAAGAACACAGCATGGACATGAAGATGGCCACACAAGCGAAGGAAAGAACGCTGAAATAGCCCTTCCCTCACAGCCTTCAGAAAAGAACGAACCCTTCATTTCAGACGTCCAGCCTCCAGAACTGTGAGAGAATAAATGTCTGTTGTTGAAAACACCCATTCTGCGGGCACCTGACTGGCTCAGTCAGTGGAATATGCGATTTTGGATCTTGGCATGTGGATTTGAGCCACAGGTTGGATGTAGCCATTACTTAAAAATAAAATCTTTAAAAAAAGTAGAATGTCCTGTCTATAGCACTTTGCTATAGCGGCCCTAGAAAATGAATACGCTCTCCAACTCTAAAATACTCTGGTTTAGGAGGAGCTGAGAGTTCAACAAACTCTGGGGAAAAAAAAATGAATGCAGACTGGGAAAAAAAAAAGAATGGATGAAGATGGGGGTATGTGTATGATATACTAAGTCTGAGAGTTAATACAAGCAATAATATATATTCAGGAGCCACAGTCAACAAGCTAGCAAATAAGCAAATGATATAAATTAATTAATATAAAGCTCCAATAACCATAACTGAAGAATAAATGTTAAGTGGCCTAATGAGGCCAAAGTAGTCTCTGCTGTGATAGAAAGTGGGGAGCAGACGAAAAAATCAATGTGAGAAGATAAAGAGTCACAAAGTCTCCAAATAAGGTAAACAATAGACCTTTAGTCCAAGTTCAATATTTTAAAATTTATGTAGTACAACTGGAACAACTAGGCACTTTCTGAGCCATTAATTTACAGAAAGCTTTCAAGTATTATTAAAGCTCTTCAAACTTTTATTCCTTAAAATTAAAAAAAAAAAGTCTGCAAATATAAACAAGTAACAAAAACACAAGACTTATTTCCACGGATATGAATTTATCCAAACCCGTGCCAGGTGGTATTTACATTATGAGCATGGGTCATATTACGTGTCATTTTCAACAAATAAAACTAGAAACACTTAATTTTAAACTGAACCTCATGACCCTATGAATACACTGTGAGATCACCAATTGAACAACAGAGAATACATCTAACAATTCCTTTCACTTTAAGGAAAGCGGGAACCTAGCTGAATGATGATCACAATTAGTTCTCTGCAGGTACTTGTCATTATTTAGAAATACACTTAGAAAATAGTACAGAGGTAGCTCAAAAATTAAAAATAGAAATACCACACTATCCAGTAATTCCACTACTGATTACTTACCCAAAGAAAACAACGTGAAACTAATTCAAAGGGATCTAGGCACCATTGCATTTATCACAGCATTATTTACAATAATCAAGATATGGAAGCAACCTAAGTGTCCATCAATAGATGAATGGATAAAGAAGATGCAGAATATATATATATAATATTATATATATATATATATAATATTATAATATTATATATATTATATATATAAGAGAGAGAAAAACAAATAGCAAATGATTTCACTTATCTGTGGAATTTAAAAACAAAACAAAACAAAACAAATGACCAAAGAAAGAAAAACAGAAGCAGGCCCATAAATACAGAGAACAAACTGGTGGCTACTGGAGGGGAAGGGGGTGAGGGATGGGTAAAATAGGTAAAGAGAATTAAGAAGCATATAATTTCAGTTATAAAATAGGGGCACCTGGGTGGCTTAGTCGGTTAAGCGGCCAACTTTGGTTCAGATCATGATTTCATGGTTTGTGAGTTCAAGCCCCGCATTGGGCTCTGTGCTGACAGCTCAGAGCCTGGAACCCGCTTCAGATTCTGGGTCTCCCTCTCTCTCTGCACTCTGCTGCTCACGCTGTCTCTCTCTGCCTCTCAAAACTGAATAAATGTTAAATATATATACATATATATATATATATATAAAATAAATCACAGGAGTGAAAATTACAGCATAGAGAATATAGTCAATCATACGGAGATAATGGTATATGGTGAACTACACTTGGCTTGATAAGCACTGTGTAATGTATAGAATTATCAAATCACTGTGCTGCACACCCGAAAACAAAGTACTATTGCATGTCAACTGTATTTCAGTACTAAAATGTTAATTAAATTAAATACAATTAAAAATATACATATCTCTATATCACATTTGTATTTTTAAGTTACTAACACCAAAAGTTTACATTTTTTATTAGCAATATTCTGATTTACTACTCTAATTCCAATTCTAGGTTACACTCTAATTCTTCTGATAAGTCTTCATCCTTATTTGTTTCCAATAGAATGAGGCAAGTTTCTAAAGATCATTAAGTCAATGTAACCAAGGAAAGTATAGCGCCCAAGAACTAAATCTCTGCCATATATTCCTGAAAAGTTCTCAAGTATACATTAGGAAATTTTACCCAATTTTATACATTTGTTTTGCTTGAAAGGATTTTAAAATGGCATCAAAATTCTCAGATATAATAGATAAATATTATTTCAAAAAATTCACTTAGAGCAAACTTCAATTCATTGAAGTCCATTTTCCTTTAAATGCTTATTGTAACATGAGTGAAACACTTTTGGCATAATGTAGCTGGAACACGAAGTGGTTTCCTGAACAATCGAATGCCTTTATCCTCCTTCCTTGTGCAGAAGTAGGATACAGAATAAAAGAGAAACTATTCTTTTATCCTAATATAACTGATAAATCAGAAAAAGAAATTACTTAGGCCCAAACAATCATCATGTATTCATTGAGTTCGCTCTTTGACATAAATTCAGCAAAAATAAAATGCAATAATGCATCCTATTGCTGAGTAACAAGGGAAACCAATTATAACAATGATGGCCAATATGAGTAGGTAACATTTACTGAGTGCTTATTAACTGCCAGGCACTGGTCTAATTGCTTTACATGTATTAACGAACTGAATTCTCATAAGCAAGATAAAAGATAGGCTCTATCATTATCTCCATTTTAATAATGAGAAAAATGAAGCACAGTGATATAAAAGAACCCACCCAAGATCAAACACTGAAAAGGGTCATTCTGGCTTCATAGTTCTTGCTTGCATTCATTTTGTTATGCTGCCTTTACAGAAGAAGATCTATATAGACAGCTACCTGTGAATGCCTCCAAAGAGCTGAGCATTATGTAGATGATTTATGTGAATTGTCCACATTTTGTCGATGAGGGATTACTACTTACCACGGTTAAGCCATTCAAGGTCACAGCTACTCGAGGACGGCTGGAATTTGAATGTACGTGTGTCTGAATTCAGAGCTGGAATTCATATCACAGTGTTCACAACCAGGTTATAATGGACCCGAGTCTGGCAGAGGGGTCCAAACACTACTTCCCACATGCCAAATCCAGCCTATCACCATTTTTTTTTAATAAATAAAGTCTTATTGGAGCTTATACAGGCCATGCTCACTTAGCAATCTATGGCTTTCATGCTATAATGACAGAATGGAGTAATTGTGAGAGAGACACCCAGAGGGAATGTCATGTAATGACGGAGGGACAGATTGGAGTAATATAGCTACAAGTCAAGGAACTCCAAGGACTTAACCACTGGAGGTTAGGAAACATCCTATCCAGAGTCTCAGAGTCACAGACTCTGAGTCGCAGACACCCTGATTTCAGACTTTTGTCCCCCAGAACTGTATGATAATAAATTTCTGTTGCTTTAAGTGACCATTTTGTGGTGATTCATTACGATAGCCCTAAGAAACTAATATAAATTCCTTTCTTGGTATGTAGAGACAGAGGGTAGCGCTACGTTACGTAAACAGTGCATCAGAGGATTGCCAGCTAACCATCAACAATTTGTATTTTTTAGGAGACTTATAATCAGGAGGTGACTGCCCAGCCAGAGACTACATTTGCCTACCCCAATGGTTTCATTTGGGGCCATATAACTTGTACCCGTCAATAGAGTATTAACGGGAACAATATGGCCAAAGTGGCAGGAAAGAAAGCAATCTGCTTTCTTCAGACTGCGTCCAGAAGATCTAGCCAATGGCTCAGCAGCCCGGTTGCGGGGCGGGGAGGCGGGTCACAAGATGGAAAGAGCCTGGGCCCTGAAAATGTGCCTGGACAAAACCTTACTCTCTGCCACCTGGTCTCTATGTGAGAGAAAAGCAACTTCCATTAGTTTAAGCCCCTGAAATGGTTTGTTGTTGTTGTTGTTGTTGTTGTTGTTGTTGTTATATCAGCTAGCCTTACATCAACCACACGAGCTGTCAAACACAAAATCAAGTTTCTCACCATTTCTAGAACTCAAACACCCTATAGGTATGATATTATGATTGCCCTATATATATTCGTAAAACAAATGAGGAAAAACATCGCCAATGTAAGTTCAGGAGCATAGCAGCCCAAATTCAAGCAACACCTGCCATCAGTATAAACTCCAAAACGAAGCCAAGTAAAATATATGGCAGGAGAACATCCAAACTGCTGCTCTGTGGTGAACAAAAAATGAGAACTCTCAGACTTTTGGCCATCGGAGAAGTTTCCCAGTAACATGAAGTACAAAATCTAGTGATAAGACTCAGTTCTGGACAACTGGGAAAGAAAAGCACCCCAAAGACTAAAGTGATGCACCACCAAGACTGCCTGAAACCATTGCCAGACAAGAGGTTAGGACAAATGAGTCACGGACAGCTTTCCCTTCTGCAAGCGATGGCCTCCAAACGATGCCACCGAAATGCGATCTTTCCACGTGCGCCACAGGGAAATGGATGGGTGCTATTTTTGTACTTCCTAGATGGAACATCACACTTAGACAGCAGTGTTTGTCAAAGATGGGTCTTTAGTCCTGCAACTCCACAGAAGCTATCCAGGATCAGAAGGAACAGTCACCCGCCTTGAATAAAGGAAGAGGAGATGCCAAATGAGAACATTTCCAAATGAGATATTCTAAGTTTTGTTCTTTTTTTTGAGTAAGTCAACTTGATTCTTTTCTGAATTTGCATAGGCTAAATTACACTTTACCTACTGATTTTTGATAGTATTTCCCTTGCCCTTTTTTATAAGAAGTCCTAACGAGATGGCAGATCTGTTCCTGGGGAGGTTGCTGCTACAGAATCAGTGGTTCTATCACCCTGGAACTGGTGATATATCTTATAATATTTCTGTGCTATCTGACAGAAGGAATCCGAGATGATAATGTTCTCCGTGACTAGCTGGAGGAAAAAAAAAAAAAGTTGGTAACATCTTCGGCTTTCGTTTGATTTGGTATATTTTTAATCCACTCTTTTTCATCTTACTAATTCTTTTTCATATGGGTGAACTATTTCTGCAGATAAAACCGAAAAAAAGTAAAGAAAAACATCTTAGAGCGGAAGTCACACTATACGTGAGAGAAGCTAGAGTTACGGACAAAAACATCTGTCCACATATGGCTATGCAGATGCACTGCAACACTTTGGGGTTTGACAGCTTTACATTGGATGTGCTCATAAGTAAAAGAACAAATTGCTTTTGTTTTCCTGATTCTAAGACAACAGGCTTATGTTAGGGATCAAGAATTTTCAATATGAGATCCTGGCTTTCATCAGTCTCGCTTACATAAGCATAGATTTTTCTTTTTTTTTTTTTTTCCATCAGAGGGTTTATCATTCAGTTTTATGGTTTAAATGCACATAGGACATAAAAGAATAGGGGAAAAATTAACCACAAGGAATTCTCATTACACAAACAGAAATATTTGAATAAGCATCATAAAATGGAAGGCACTGACGGTAACTCGTCGAAGTGGCTAAATCAGAAAATCTACAGTGCCTGTTCCTAAGTGCTTAGGAAAAGGTGGACAATTCAGCAAGAAATGTAAGTCAACAGGGCAATGGTTAAAATTGGGGTTTTGCAAACTGTAACGTTCTGTATGATCCTAACATGCAAATGAACCTAAATCACCATTTCTTCATCTTAAAATAGCATTATAATAGATATTAAATGAGGTGATGTATGTAAAACACTTAGCACCATGCCTGGCATATAGAATTTCCCCAGAAATGATAGTTTGAAAAAGTGAATATTCATAACAGTTGGTATCATTAACTGAGGTCTTAGTTAGTAGTGCATGAATTTTTATTTCTGTCAGAATACATTTCTGACAGCACTACTGAAAAGTAGTGAAAATGATGGATTTTACAAGACAGGTAATGATGGATAATAACTATTAATAATAACTAATGTGGCTTCAAATTTGAGCCTCTTTTAGGGAAAGATTTTGTGACATCCTCTTATAGAAACACCAGCCTGACTGACAGCCCTAAATTTTAACATATATTAAAAATACCATGCAATTTTTAAACTGTGTCCTAATCTGGGACTATACGTTACTTCCTCAAAATGAGAACTCCATCCCCGATAAAATTCAAACGGCTTTTTTCAGTAGCCCTACAATCAGACTGAAAAATGAATGTTATTTTCCCCTCAGGTGATCCATATGGGTGACAGGGAAAAATAGGCATATTCGACATCACTCGTGCATTCTGTCTTCTCCTTTCCCACAAGGAAAGTGGCAATACCAGTGAATCACCAACCCTTCTGCGTGCTCCCACCAAGTGAAAGGCATTGTGCCAGTCTCTCAGATGGATACACGGATGTATAAAACATGCCTTCCTTCCCCCATGGAGCTTAGGTGACGAGACCCAGAGAAAAACATGAAAAGTATGAATGCAAAAGTTATTGTACCATATCCACAGAGACCATTCCATTGCTCTTGATAAACAACTATTTTATTGTTAGATGCCCTAGATTGTATGACAAATGTTCCAGATAATCACAAAGCATACCACAAACCTTATATATTTTCTCCCTGCTTGGACTGTATTCTTAAAAATTGAAATGATTTACTGGGGAGGGGGGGGCGCGTTTGGGGAAAAATTAAATTGGCCCCTCACCTCCAGCCCCACCTTTTTGTACCTTAACACAAAGAGGCTAATAATACATGGGATAAATGAATCAAATCAGAACTGAAAGTTCAAACCAGCAATAATTCTCACTCTATGGCCGTGTTTCTGGAAAGCTGCAGAGCTCTGATCTGGGACCTGCATAGATAGCCTGGGCTGACATATCAATTTGATCTCATCACCCTAGGCAAACAGAAGCTTCAACTCCATCTGAAGAGTAGCAAGGGAAGGTGTTGAAAAGAAATTTCCTGTTTCTACCCCATGGATTTTAGTGTTAACTCATACTTAAGGGCAAAGCTGTATTTCATTTCTTTCTTGTTCCTCTTTTTTGTCTAGCTCTATATTCGATGGTGGGGTGGGGTGCGGTGGGGGCAGGCAAGGAACAACAGCAAGTTTGCTGCCCTATCAAATGAAGGTCGCATGCAGAAACTTCTTCACTGGCCACGGGAGGGCTTTATCTGTCTTTTTTCAAGCCCTATTTTTCTGGAAATTATTGTCTTATTCCAGTTTACCATGTAAGGATTTCAGAGAAAGGAGTTAAAACACATCAAAAGGAACAATACTTTTTTGCTCAAGATACTATTTGTGGAAAGTGTTTTCCTTTTATGGTCATGGCTAGAAAGCAAATTATTGCTTAGCAAAGCTGTGTAAGCAAAATATTCATTCGCTTCATTTCACAAAAATGCAACCTGAAAAATTGAGCAGAAATGGTAGAAACTGCAGTAAATTTGCTCTAAAGTTATAGCAATCAGCCTAAAAATGCCTCTATTAAAAATCCCTAAGTCAAATAAGGAAGGCAGGAGTTTGTAATGGAAAGCACATGGACTTTGGGATCAAACAAATCTCAGTTTTTCTTTCAATCTTAGATACACAAACTAGATAAGCATCTATTACTTTAAATTTACAATGTTAATAATAATTGTACTTCTTTCTTGGGGAGGTTCAAAGAATTTAATGAAATTATTTAGGTTTGTTAGGTAGTAAGTAAACCTGTTATGTAATAAGTGAAATTAAATTTCTCAAACCACCCCTCATTACCAACATATAAATAGAGTTAAGCTTCCTAATATAGCCCTTTAGGTTGGAAATAGCAGCATCATTCATTTTGCCCAGTGAAGCAATGAGGCAAATGGTAGGCAAATGGTGAGGCAAACTGGAAGGAGACATGTGGTACCAAGCAGAAATAGCTCAAGAATAAGAACTAATAAGAGAACTTTTAAAAGACAAAAATGGAGGCATATCATGTTCACTTAACAAATGGGAATTTAGCTATATGAGATCAGAAAAAAAAAAAGAGAGAGAGAAGAGACTGTGTCAAAGATTTTGTCCAATTTTCCACTATGTGACTATATAACCCGACACGTGAGTGAGATGATAGGAATGACTCTGCTTTTCCCTTGGTCACCTTGGTGCCAACCTTCTCCCAGCACGAGACTCTTTCCATGACAACTGTAATTCAAGGGTCCAATAACACATAGTTTTCATGCAATGTATTCTACATGTATGACAATTACTTCGGCTGGTACCTAACCCGAGAGTCAGTTACTCATCACCACAGAAAATAGTGACTATATTGGAAAGATAGAAGGCATATGCATTTCTATCAGTTCTTTTCTAAGGTAATTTTCCTCAAAATATAATGTCTTATAAATCATTAAGAATATTTATAAATGATGACTTGTCTTCAATTGCTGTCTCATGGCCTAAATTTCATGAGCTCTTAGAACTCTATAAGATTCCTAGTTGATGTTTAATATCATTAAAGGAATCGTTGCTTAGACGCTCAAGTCCTCTTTATGAAATTCATTGAGCCATCTACCAAATGATAGTCCAGTCTCTGATTAAAATCCCTAAGAGATGGGCACTCAGTATTTGACAGTATTCCTATTTTATTTTGGATATGTCCCATTTAAAGGTTCTAATACTGATCGGAAGGCAGTTGTCTTCTAACTTCTGTTACTATCCTAGGTACTACAAGCTAATGACTCCTGAATATGACAGATCTTCAAATATTTGAATCTAAATAAATGACACCTTATAAATATCCCAAGTCTTATATTCTCCAAGTCCAACATTATTAATATCTTCAACCTTTCTTTGCATGGCCCTTTTACCACCCTGATTTCCTACCTCTTAAAAATAATTCCAATTTTTGAGTGTATTATGTAATTTGTGACATGAGATGGATAAAATTAAGCACAGTTGTTAGTCTGAAACCTTGAGAACTTTCCAGCTGAAATTTGCAACTGGCCCCCATACATAAGGGCAGGAAGAGATGGAAGAAATGGAAGAAAGAGGCAGATCCCTCCCCCACCCCAAAATGGTAAGTGGTGGGTTTAATAAGCAGGGGGACTTACATATGAGTCTTGTCTTGGGCAGATGCAAGACAAGTAGACTTCTGCCCGAGACATCACAATCTTAACAGTGTATACAGAGGCCCTACTTGGGTTCAGTCCCATGTATCACCCAGATGGTCTCAAACACACATGGCTCTTGCAAGGCTACGTCCTTGAAGATGGCTTTTACTATGGGCACAGTGGGCAGAACTTGCATTCCAAGGACAGGAGAGGGGGTTATAAGCCTCATTTCCAGGGTCCAGCTTGCGGGTCAACCAGTGGTCATGCCTTCGCGATGACCTCCTCTAATAACAATACAACTACTGGGGTGTGACCAGTGTGAGACCATCTATCAGCTCCTTTTTCTCATACGCTATAATCTTAATCAGGCAGACAAAAATCACATGAACTCATTTTGTTGTGAAAGCTACACTCAGTGCTAACTTATGTTAAACTTATAATCACACAAAGTTCTGAATATTTTTTTTTATCCATGTTGCTTTCAAAGTTTATCTCCCTTAATCTGCATTTGAACATGGCCTTCTTAAACATTTCCTCTTATCTCTATCAAGTAGCATCTTGTCGGACTCCATCCCGGATCCGGCCTGCAAGGACTTTGGCACGTATTCGCTTTGGGATGTTCTGGACCAGGTCACAGGATTCAGGCAATATGGAATATGGAAAAGCATCAGGAGTTTCCTCAACTGAACTTTGAAAATGCAAACTTTTTCATTAACAGTGTAAGACAACTTGTTTAAAGAGAATAACACAAAGGCATCTAATTTTTGTGGACTGATTGTCTTGTACAATAGATAGCCTGTCATCTGTTTTAAATTTCGTATATGTAGTCACAGATTCAGGAATAAAACAAATAAATAAATCTCACTATTTTCTCTAGTAAACTAAGCTGGTATCCTTGACAACTAAGCGATGTGGTGAGTGTGTGTGTGTGTGTGTGTGTGTGTGTTCCAATAATTTGTTTTTCTAATACAGAATTAAAGGACTGCCTCAGCATAGCTGTTTATTAATTTTGAGCCTACCGCTTCTTTTTTTCAAGGAAGGAAGAAAGGGAAGTAATATTGCACGTATGGGTTTGCTTACATGTCTGTCTCTCATTACGAGCCTGAAAATACTGTGAAGTGAGGGGACATGTTATATTGGTTTTTGTGTCTAGTGTAATTAATATGCTCCTAATGTAATTAACACATTCCACTGAATGAATAAGTATATAAATAAATGAATGGAAAGGTCATATAATTCAAAATCAATGTGAAAACAAAGAAATGGTCTTGGAATAATTAACCAACTTCCTCTCTGGTTGCAGAATTCCTCTGCCAGTCTTTTGTGCACTGCGTTGAGCCGATTACAGATTAAAGTAATTACAGTGAATTCTTGATTACTGGCATGCGGTCTAGCTATTTTGTGGATTACCTATCACAACTAATTCCAAACTTATCTGCTGCCACCCAGCATATGTCTGAGTTACACTCAGCCTCAGTGATAGCAGCTGCACGCTTCAGGAAAGCACATTTTATGTTGATATTTCTGTACGGAATATATAATTATGAAATTCATTCTGGTGGGGGTTGAAGAGAACCAACAAGCATTCCAAAATAAACTGCAGAGTTTGTTTGTTTTTTTAATTCCAAAAGAATATGGGATGACTTGGATAGAAAGTTTCAAACATTTCAACTGGATCTCTCCATAATAGCTTGGAGCCGAATAAGTATCCAGTCTATTCCCACCCTAAGACTTGTGACCTACCTCTGGAATCATTGATAACCAATAATAATTGGACTATAGTAATTCTTTCTTTCACCCAACAAATATTTTTGAAGTGTTACACCGTACTGGGCAACGTGCAAAGGTCAAAACTACAGCCTCCAGAAAGAAACACAGTGCTGCCGACATCTTGATTTCAGCCCTGTAAGGCATACTTAGGATTTCTGACCTGCAGAGCGCTACAAAACAGTAAGTCTGTGTTGTTTTAAGCCACTACATTTGTAGTAATTTGATACGGCAGCTATAGGAGACTAACACAAATCTTAAATAAATAATCAATCAGATTAGACTTTAATCGAAATTGTGTCAAATAAAGACTGCAAGAAAATGATATGTGTATGTACTGGAGAAAACTCACCTAAGTTGGGGTGTCAGGAAAAGTTTCCCTGACGTTGAAGCTGCGAGTTCAAAGAGAAGGAAGAGATTTCGAACTAAATGACATAAACGTGGAAGAGGTTTGCAGAGAGGGAGGGAGAGAGGCATGTATGAATGATCTGAGGAGAAAAGAAAGCTGGTATATCTCAAAAGCTGAACAAGCCAGTGGGGATGATGCCAAGTGATGATGCCCAGTGAAGAGGCCTAAGGCAATTCTAGGGAAATAGCTGGAGATCAGACTAAATATGGCATTGTAGACCATTTCACACATTTTCACCTTTATCCTCTGGCAAGTGGTGCGCTTGTGAGAGCTTTATATAGGACAGAGATGGAGCTAGATTTGTATTTTAAGATCATCTAGGTTCATTTTTGGTGTATGAATCGAATTGGGAAACAGCAGGTGAATATAGGAAGATCACAATGGACACTCTCAGAGCAATACAGATAAGACGTACTGGAGACTGGTACTGGGGTGGATATAGAAAAATGTAGAGAAAGGGATTCAGTCAGGATCTTTGGAGAGACGGACTGTATAGGAGTTGGTGATTATTTAAAGGTAGGATGACAAGAGCCAACAGCCATGACTCCTAGTTACTGGTGTGGACAACGACAGGGACAGTTGTCTCACACACATACTGAGATAAAAATATATATAAACATATATATTAATGTTTACATTATGTTTACATGTATATGTACACACACACACACACACACACACACGTGTGTGTGTGTGTTGGTGAAGCAGCCTAGGGAAAAAGACTAAAGGTTCCTTTTTGGATCTGCTCTGATTGAGATGTCTATGAGAATGTCATACAGACGTGGTCAGAACGAAACAGAAACACTGGGCTTTTAGTCTCCAGCGAGAAGGCACCTACGTAACATGTTTGCCTCCACTCCCTAACAAATCTGCAGCTGGCCTCAGAAATCTTTTCAACGTAGTGTTCCCCGTAACAATCACAAAGTGAGGGAAGTTGGCAATGGAAAAGAAACCTACTTTCTATGTTCTAGACTATGAGCAGTGGCAAATATTAAGCTGTTAGCGGAACTGCTAGTCAAAGGAAACATGCGAGTAGTACTCACATTACGGGAAATTTTAAAGGGCTTTTTGTGCTGCTTCCCACTTTTTTACTTGAATTTGATTTTTCTGGTTCTCATCAAAGGCTCCCTCACAATGGGGAACCGATTTGTTTAAACAGACATGTGCCAACATCACTCATTTAAAAAACAAAACAAAACAAAACAACCTCTCAGTATGTAATTCTGGGTTATTTTACCATCACCACTACCCACCCCCTACATACAGGTACACACACACACACACACACACACACACACACATACACACACGCTGAAACAGAAAAAATCAGTTCTGTTTCTCTTTTAGAATTTATTCTTCTGGTAACAATAAATTGTGTGTGTGTGTGTGTGTGTGTGTGTGTGTGTGTGTGTGTTTTAAACCTGAAGATGTTTCATACCTAGAATTGTGCAAGGCAGTTAAGAATGTCTCTTATGGGGCGCCTGGGTGGCGCAGTCGGTTAAGCGTCCGACTTCAGCCAGGTCACGATCTCGCGGTCCGTGAGTTCGAGCCCCGCGTCAGGCTCTGGGCTGATGGCTCGGAGCCTGGAGCCTGTTTCCGATTCTGCGTCTCCCTCTCTCTCTGCCCCTCCCCCATTCATGCTCTGTCTCTCTCTGTCCCAAAAATAAATAAAAAACGTTGAAAAAAAAATTAAAAAAAAAAAAAAAGAATGTCTGCTTATATGCTTCTATGTGGAAGAAAAGCATATTTCCTTTGTGGGTTTTTTCTGGCTACTGGAGATTATGGTCCCGTACATACTCTAAAAAATTTCACAATTCAATCCCTTTAATGTCATGTCCATCTTTATTTATTCATCATGTGATTCACTATGGGAAGAGCCTGTGATGGTAAGCCTAGATCCCAGAGCTCTGGTCTCAGCCCCACTACTAAGTAAGTAGCCATTTCCTTTGTGGCAAACCACTTTTAATTGTCCCATGGATTTCCCGAATAAAATTAGAGTATTGTACTAATTTATTCGTAAATTTTTATGAAGCCTTAAAATTCTATAATGTTATTATAAGATTATAATGTTTTAGGTAGTCATTATGAAATTACACACTACATAGTAAACAAGACTCCCCTCCCCATGCACACATGGCTATCACATGTTATTACTATATGACTGTAGAAGCACAATGTTCAACTGGAAAAGAAAATTAACTACCATCTGAGGTGAAATAAAGATGATCTGAATAAGGAAAATAAAGAAAAAAGCAATAGTCTACACATATGGTTGACAGGCTCAAAATAAAAGGTCAGTAGGTAAATTGAGCATAGAGGCGCTGTGTGTGCTGGGGGTGGGGAGAAGTAGTTGATGTAAATCAAGCCCCTATTTAACATTAGCTGTTGTGAAATTAAGTCACAGTGACTAACTAACGTTATCAGAGCAGAATCAGAAAGGTTTAAAACAAGGGGAGCCTATGAAGATAATAAAATAAAACACAAGTCCCTTTTGCCATTAAAATTTTACCTAAGTCACTGACATTAGCGTTTTTCGGATTTCTTTTAAAATCACAAATAGCAGCAGATTTCTTGTAGACTATATCTACGCTGGAGTAGGAAAAAGGACTATTTTGCACATCTTTGACTATGATCACGTCTCCTATAGTTCAAGTTTAAGGCAATGGATAGACAACTCACAGCTAAGCTACATACAAGTAGGATGAGTCTCATAGACACGCTGTGATTTTGAACCAGAAAACAATTTTAATTTTTTCATTTTTTTAACATTTATTCATTTTTGAGAGACAGAGGGTAAGCAGGGGAGGGGCAGAGAGAGAGGGAGACATAGAATCCGAAGCAGGCTGCAGGCTCTGAGCTGTCAGCACAGCTCGAACCCACGAATTGTGCGATCATGGCCTGAGGCAAAGTCGGACACTCAACCGACTGAGCCACCCAGGCACCCTGGAAACAATTTTAAAACAGGAACACCGGCGGTGGAAATCAAGATGGCAATTACCAGTGGAGCGGAGGTAAGAAGTGGTATTTGGGAAATGTTATTTATGGGAGGATGGCCTCATTTATATGTTGGTCTGTGAAGTAGTTAGATCGATGTGCTCCTTTTCTAATGACTTATTGACCTGTACACTTAAGGCTTGTGCAATTTTTTTGCGTGCAAATGTCAATATAAAAGTATCGCAAACATCTCCAATAAGTATATGGAGAAAAAGTATTAATACATAACAATGAGTCAGACTCACCTTTGAGAGTCTCTCAGTGTTCAATATTCATGGAACGTCTATCACGCTGAGGATATCTCCAGAGGCAGCCGACTACCCCTCACGCACTAAAACTCTTACAAGCCAATAGAAGTGAGACACCATATAAACAAATGGTTACAATGCAGTGCGGTAAACATTAGATGGAGGTTCTCAACCTCCACACTGTTGACATGTTGGCCTGGATAATTCTTTATTGTGGGAGTTTGGCTTGTGCATCGTAGGAGGCTGAACAGCATTCCCCTCGCTCGATGCAAATAGCACCGCCCCTGGTGGTGCCAGCTAAAAATGACTCCAGAGATTGCCCCATGTTCCCGTGTGGGTACAATAACCAGCAGTTGAGAATCATTGAATTAAAGCCACATATGACAATCTGGGGTTACCAAATAGGGAATAGCGAACTGCATAATCGGAGAATGAGGCATCATGTTCTGGGCAGAAGACCAATACAATACCTTCTTCATTCCATAATATTTTGGAGCAAAAGGAAGTTATTCCATAACCACCAGGCAAAAGTCCAATTTCTCTTAGTGGCACTGTGATCCCAGAAAACAGAGAAACTAGAAAAAAAAAAAAAGCTTTGAAACTGCAAAAGGGAGATATGTATCGATAATGCTACAGCTTTCAAGCCAAAAAAAAAAAAAATCTCCCTTAATTGGTTTTAATAAATATGGAATAATTTATTTTACTTTAGTATTTGTCTTTTGCATAAGGCCAGAAAACCATTTTTTTTTTTATTTTCCTTCATTCCCTTAACTCACTTTGGACAGTAAATTCTTATGACGAGAATTATGTTTCCACAATCATGTGGTTCAGAGCTATACTAAATCCGCTTCATGGTACTGTATTAAACCTTTAAAAATGTAGTGTTGCAGACACCAGGATGTCCGGGAAAACAAGTGTTTTCATTTCAAATAGGAAAAGACTAAATCATGCGACGCTCCACTTGATGTCACTTATGACCCTTTTGTTGTTTAGCTGAGAAAAACAAACTACTGAGGAAAGACAGCGAAAGGCAAGATTTTTCTCAGTGATTTTGTTTAAAACCTGCGGCAACTAAAGACTCAGCACAGGCAGCACACCCTAAAAGGATATTTGCAATTGGCATAAGTTGTTATCTTGGTAAAAACATGAGACAAAATACACTCTCAATTCGGAACTATAATTCTGTGATATCTCAATACACACACACTTGAGAACAGGCCTATTTCAGAGACAAATGTTCACAATTCACAATGGCCAAGCCATCGGGATGTAAATCTCTGCCTATATAAAAAGGAGGCCCTCGGCATGATTTTATACATTGTGATGGATAGGTTGCTAATGGCAAGGGAGTTTTCGGTGGGGGGACCAACATGATTCTGAGGGAAGTATGTTAAGCTACAGAGAATTTCACACTGTTGGCATTTCTCTCTGAAATTCTTGGAGAGCACAGAACAGCTTCTGGCTTACATCACTGCTAGGCATTTCCACAGGGTTTGTACACTAATCATAAGGAACACCTAATTATGAATTATTTTCCAATTTAAAGAAATGTATCATGGGTAAGCTGAAAAACTAAAGATTAGAATTCAGAGGACCCAGGAAGCTAACTAGCAGTACAATATTAATGCTGAAACCTCAGTTTCTCTGATCATAAAGTGAAGGGTTAAAGGCTATCTATCAATTCCATGAAACTTTTCTGTCCTACTAGCAGATAGAAGAGAGAAGACTCTACTTTTTCATGTATGCTTAATACAATTATATATTTCCATGCTTAGAATTTATACATAGTTTATCATTTAAACTAACAAGAGCAAAAGTGAATCTGAAGTTTAACTTTGAAAAAAAAAAGAAAGATTCAAATAGAAATGAAAAAAAAACACACTGTATTTTCATGCTACTTACACATAACCTCTGGCTAAGCAAAATATGGTTATGTTCTACCACTTAAAATGTACCAACTGCCAATAATTGAGGAAATATTATTTTGACAAGTACATCCAAAGGTATTTATAGCATCATTTTCTAAGCAAGAACAAAATTGAAAAGTTTCTAAAAATATCAAATAATATAGTATGATACGAGAAATTGATGAGTGGAAATTAATCCATTAATTTAACTCCACTGGATTTATGAATCATAATTTTTTTAGACCTTTAGTATAGCTGAAAATCATCTTACTTAAATCCCTCAACTGATAGGTAATTATATAAGAGCTACCCAACAGAAAATAAGGATTTGGGGGTCTTTGACATGTTACCGCTCTTTCAACATCACATGTGTATACAGCTACTTTCCTCAGTGGTTATTATAACATAATAACATACACACGTTAATTGCACAGATGCGCTGTTAGGAGAATCTAACAATCACCTGGCCAGTGATGTTATACAGCTTGCAGTGTATCACTAGGGAATCAGAACCAAGAGAGTGGTGATGAATCAGAGAACAGTAATTACCTCTACCGGAAAAACAACTCAAGATCGTGTAATGCTGATGTTGAATCATTAGAAGCATCATCCTCACATTCAAAGAACAGCACTTTAAGTATATAAGGTGAGGCTGTGGTGTAATACAACTGATTCAGTAGACAGCCCATGAATCTCTATGTCTCTCTCTTTTGCCGCTCTGCAATCACCTTTTCTTGATATCAGGAAGTCAGATCTTTTGGCCACAAACCCCAAAGGTCTATCCAAACCCAGTGTATGTAATATACTGTAAAATATGTAGATCCCAAGAGATTTTATTGTAATGATTTTGATACAGAAAAGTGTTCGATTTAAACAGCATCAAAACAATTCAATTCAAAAGCAGAGGGCCACAGGCTGGATGCTAGAGAATCAAACAAGTATAAAATGTTTGCTTTCTTCCATGAGCCTAATACCTACTAATCAAAAGTGCAATTAGCCTGCATACTCTACTGTGAGTCACATGTAAAAATTTGAAAGATGAAAAGAAAAGCTAATACATCCGTATTTATTTTTACATGCAAATTTTTAATACAGTTTTAGCACCTCAAAATTTGAACATTATAAAATAGAGCAGATAATGCTGGTCTAGGGCCTGGGGTAGATTGAGCAAGAGGGCATGTACTTGGGAAGAGAAGTTTCTGAGCAGATAAGCAGAACATCCTAGCAGTTGGTGTTTGTTCACATAGATGCCAAAATATGTAAAGGATGAGGCATGATCTGAAAGTTACAATGAACAGACAAGCCGTATTTGGGGAATTTAGCCTGACACCTTCCAATTTGAAGTGCAGGTGATATTTTACAAGTAAATGCTAGGTAACCATTTGTTTATACCTATCAGTGTCCCCTCTGCTCTATTTCCTGGGAGTATCCTGAAGAGATTTTTTTTTTCCTGTTCAATAGTATGTGCTTTAACAATCAGAGAATTCACCAACCATTTTTCCCCTGGGAAATTTTGTTCTTTCCAAGACCCTCACTGGAGACAGAAAGGTCATGCTTTTGAAACCAGAGAAGCCTGGTGTTCCACTATTAACTAAACACATTGCAAAGTATTTGACCTCCTTGACCTCAGATTTGACCTCAGATTTCCCCATCTGCAAAATGGAATTAGTGAGAGCCACCTTTTAGAACTCTGAGAATCTAATCCCTGATTTATGTTTGTGCTTGAAAAGAACCTAATACATGTTAGATGCTACAACCAATGCTACTTCTCATGTTGTTTACTAATTTTCGTCTTTACCATCCCAGAAAACATCAAAGATTCCCAGCTTCAAGCATATCTTCATAAAAAGGTCACTTTTAGTCTTTCTTCTGAACTAACGTCCAAAGTACCAACGCATGGAGAAGACTTCTTTCTCTTCTCCATGAGCTTTATGCAATCTTTACACTTTTCTGTATCAGGTAGAAACAAAATCTGGCTGGCTTTTACTTTCCTTTCCATCAACTACACTCTTTGCTTCCCTCACCAGAAATGATTTTGCCCTCTAACGAACCCTCTCCCCTGCATATACAGGGGGAACAAAATTAACAGTTATTGTTTTTGAAATACGGTGCACTGAAAGGGCAGTTGACAAGTACTAAAACACATTTACTGGCTTAGTCAGATGTCACTGCGATCTACTCATTGTAACCAAAAGGTTGATGAAATCTTTAAATGCTGAATCGTTATTACACATTGACCCTTCGTGTCTTTGTTACCTAGCATTCAACTTTATATCACTGGTATTGGAAGGAGCCCAGGATGAAAACAACGTTTTGGATAGGCAAATAGAACGTTCTTAAAAAAAAAAAAAAAAAAAAAAAATTCACTGTTATAAAAACAAAATGAACAGCTTCATTACAACAAGAGTAGCAATAATAAAGAACAAAAGAGGGGCCCCTGGGTGGCTCAGTCGGTTGAGCCCAGATCCTGCTTCGGATTCTGTGTCTCCCTCGCTCTCTGCCCCTCCCCCGCTCATGCTCTGTCTCTCTCACTCTCAGAAATGAATCAATGTTGAAAAAAATTGTTTTAAAAGAACAAAAGAGAAAAGGAGAAAAACGATTTGTAGGAAGCAACATGGCTGTAAGATGTAGGGTTTAGTGTGAAAGGTACAGAGCGTTAACACTGTTGATCAAACACATTTGCGTAACCATCCTTCAGACCAGGCAAAATTCCTCTGGGCGAATGATGTTTCTTCCAGTCTTCAATGATAAAATTGCACATAGTAAGTTGAAAGAATTCAAGACAGGAATTTAATATATTCAGCTCAGAAATTACTCTCACATTGGACAGCTTAAAGTAAAAAACAAAACAAAACAAAAGCTTTATGTGGCGTAGCAGCACAATAACAAGATAAAGAACTAAATGCCCAAGGGATCCAAACCCAGTGGTAAGAAATCAGTAAACAGCTAATTAGCGTGGTTACAGATACTAGGGCATTTGCCACTCTTGCCTAATAAAAGACCCTCTCCTTCTTACACGGATATTAGCAATATTACTTACTTATGCAGATATTTTAAAAATAATTTATGGTATCATTTACTATTAACCTATTTATCCATAGGTCTACCTTTGAATATAATTCCAGGAATTAGTTACTTGCATGGTTTAGAACACTAAGTGTCTTCTCACTGGAAAGGAAAACTTACAACAGCAGCAAAACGACAAAAATAGAAGAAAAAAAAAAAAAAAAAAAAAAAAAAAGCAGAAGATGTAACTGGTTGGAGTGTTTCATAAAAAAAATAAGAAAAATATCTGCAAAATATCACATATGGAAAGTAAATAGCCTAACAAATGAGAGATCTGGCAAATCAATAATGACTAAAATCAGGACAGGTTTGTGCCAATAAAAATAAGAACAAACGACATGAAGAGGGGATTTAAAGGCTTCTGCTGAGGTAGAATTTAAAAATACATTCATATGTATGTTATATGTATATATATATATATATATATATATATATATATTATGTGGATCAGAATGGTTAAATTTTTAAATATTGACAAAAATCTATATTAGCCACGTTAAAGGGAAAGGCTACCTCAGGCATTATTGGCACTATATTATGGTATGAACCAATGCAGGGAAAATTTCATATGTACAGGCATAAAAAAACCTCTGCTCAGAGATGTGACTGACAGTATGTTTGCCAAAATACTAACCGTGGGTTGGGGTGGCTGGTGTAAATTTCTACTTCTTTTTTAGAATTTTCTTCATTTAATTTTGTAACATTTAAAACCTATCCCCAAGTATGCATCATTTTCACAAAAGCAATAATGCTACTTTGTGGTGAAATGCAATTGCTCTTGTTAAGAGTTCAGCCCAAAGGAATCAGGGCACAAAGCAGAAGGCGGAGATCTCTGCTGTGATTCAACATAAACAAAGGAACAATGGTCCAAGGACAAAAGGGCTAACGTGTGACCTGGTTTTCCGGGGTCTCAAAATATAGTTCTAACGAAGCTAAGGCTGGTGCAAAGGGGCAGGTTGTGGGAGAGGCGAAGCACCACATGAAGTGTCAAGATATTCATAACAGACCTTGTTATGTTGATGGTCCTCAGCAGGACCCGTGTGAATTTCAGTTCCTGCATCTCTAAAGCGAGGAGTCTGGGCTCCAGTTCTGATGTGCTAAGGAGCTAAGGTCCCAAGAACACCTATTCATACCCCAGCCATGCTTTACTGATGCGAAAAAAGCCTTGTAAGTTTTGCAGGAAGCACTGCAGACAGAAATAAACTGAAATTATAGTGGAAAACAGTTAGCTCCGCATAAAAAGTTAACTTGGTGAAACCACATCCTTCATAAAGGTTAAGAGGTTGTGGTCTTTAACAAATAAGACGTTCTGAGTGAGGGGAGATAACTTCCCTGTGTCACCCTCAATAATAACGTTAATGACTTGATGAAAACAGCATCCAGACGGTCTAAAATGGTTAGGTTGCCACAGCATCGCTGCACTGAAGCAGACAGCGAAATTAGATTTCTAAAATATGCCTATTAAATGAAAGGCATTCAGAAAACACACCCCAGAAGGGAAGTCACTGTGAAAGGTAACAAGGTTGCCAGGAGATTCAAACAAAAGGGGAAAAGAAGTTGTGTTTTGACAGTGGGTTTGAAAAGGTTTCATTCAAACATCACCATTAAACTTGTTTTCTAATTTCAGAAAGTATTTCATTACCTCTCCATTTCAACCTTCACGTTGACTCACCTCCACCGCCGCTCTTCTTTGGTATTTGGAATATCTGACATCAGGGAGGCATTAAAAAATTAAAAAAAAAAAAAGCTTCCAAAATTATTCTAAGAGTTAGATATACAATTCCACCGTCAAATCTTGCAGGATTTTGTGTTTAGAATTTAAATCGAATTACCTTTCTTCTTAGCGGCAAAAATATGGGTTTTGGGGGTCATTAAGCTCGTATTTTCAGTAATTCACATATATATCAGCCTCTGTTTATTCTTATTATGTGAACAAATCATAGTCCTGGTTTACACTGATTTAAAACATACAAGTCAGAATATAGTAGGGAGTCGTAAAATGACCTAAAATTCATTTCAGTTACTTTCTTAAGCATTAACAGAATTCATATACATATATGTCAAGTTGTGATTTTATATTTTATAAATATAAAAATGTGTTATCCACTTTCTACTGGTCTATGGCAACTGCAGAATATGGTTTCTGTTTTTAATATCTGACTTCCAAGCTTTAGTAACATCTTGTAATCTTGAATTATTTACGAAGCTCAAAGTTTAATCTATATCTCTTCTTTTACCTGCCTAAATTCTCAGCCTAAAAAGAAAAGAGAACATATTCTATTATGAAGAGTTGCTCCAAGCAATACCCAGGATTAATACAACTGCTCTCCATCCATGGAAGGGGAAGATCTCTGCTCTGTTCAAAAACAAAATGTAAAGACTCCAGAGGATTACTCTAAAATAGTGACTTACCAAAAAACAGAAAAATAGAGTGCTTTAAATCTCGTAAAATCACTTTATTTCTTTTTTTTCTTTTTGCAATCTATTAATTTTTCTTGGCATAACTTCTTAGATGAACTAAATTTAGGTGTTAAGAGTGAGGAACACTTTGTTCAGAACTAACAAAGAAGTCACTGTATTTCCTAAAAATGTCCTCATTCCATCAAAAGAAAATGGGTTCAAGCAAAAAAAAAAAAAAAAAAAAAAAAAAAAATCAAGAGGGTTAAGTTCGTACCTGGTCCTTCCATAAAATTACTGTCACCGCATTCAGCTGATGATTACCCAGAGAGTGCCCCTTGCATTAACAATGCCGACAGATCCGACATTTTACTGATGGCAATGGCCATCCGGCAGATTAAAGCACAATGTAGATTTAATCTCCCCAATGACTTGATAGCCTCAAATGAAGGATTCTCAAATTTCATGGTTCTGACCTATTCAGGGTGAATAAGTGAATAATAAATTACCTGTCCCTAGCTCTGTAACAAGACAAAGAGCCAGATTAGGCCAGCCCTGTGCTAACTCTCATGTATTACTAAATTTACCAACATAATCTGCATGCCACCGAGCAAAAGATCATCCTACTTAACAGATTTCAAGAAATTAACTTGCACTGATATATGACCCTATCTGATGCCAATCCAGTAAGGTGGTAGCAGCAGGTTACAGAGAAGCCAGATTTCAAGAGAGGCTCATTTGACTGGTGATTAAGGATAACTTCCAGCGAAAGTGATTTCTCATCAGGGAGGCAGGATGTGTTTGCTGCAAAGAGCAAAAGTGCCCACCGGCCAGCCAGACCGTTAGTCACAGCCACACCAAATGTGCGGTCATGGCCATGCTGGAGAGTCTGGCTAAACAGACAATAGACAAGTGATGTCTTGGGAAAAAGACAAAAGCCGAGAAACACATACACAAAGCACAACCGTAAAAGAAAAAGCAGCAGGTGTAGCCACCTTGATGTTGTGTTCCGAGTATGACAAACTAAGTGTCTTTAGAAAGCTTTAAGGTATGTTGTGCTTTCCCTAACTCACTCCAACCACAGTGCTGCCGACACATAGGCACCTGACCAACGTGCAGCTTCCGGTCTGTGTGGGCAGACCCACAAGTCACCCAGCAGCAGATCTGGTGGACACTGAAAATTAGCAATGAGCCTTCTGGCTGCTTGAAGAGAAGAAAAGAAGCCCGAAACACGGTAATGGCTAGATCATGATGGTAGGTGAGTCACTTACCTCAGAACCACAAAGCTCCTAATCAGAAAGGCATAGATAATAGCGCTTGCTTTGCCTGAAAATAGGTATAAAAATTATAAACACTACATAAAAGGTAATTCTTGTTTTTCTTGAATGCTCCTAGAAGTTTATTATTGCCCTCCCCCTCCGAAACCTCCCACCCTCCCCTTGTACTTTTTCAGAGGCCTTCAAACAGAGTTTCATGGTAAATAAGAACTATAAAAATTCAGACTTCTGGGGTGCCTGGGTGGCTCAGTCGGTTAAGCGTCCAACTTTGGCTCGGGTCATGACATTGCAGTTCGTGGGTTTGAATCTCGTGTCCGGCTCTGTGCTGGCAGTTCAGAGCCTGGAGCCTGCTTCAGATTCTGTGCCGCTCTCTCTCTCTCTGCCCCTCCCCGGTTTGCTCTCTCTCTCAAAAATAAATACAGATTTAGAACACAATTCAGACTCCTGGGTGACACCATAAAAACCCTGCATGGCTCCAGTCGTTTTGCTGTTCCTTACCAAAGTTGCTTCATAATCTTTTCTGCGTAACCCCCAAGGACTTTCTGCCTCTGGAACATTGTCCTTTTCACGTAAGAAAGTGGCAGGAGGTTCGAACTAGTGAATTTTAGAACTGGATAAGAAATTCAAAACCCTCACTTATTTCGGTTGAAATCTGGCCCAGAGAGAATAGGTAACCACAAAAAAATTATACAGTTAGTAGGTGTTAAAGCTACTGAGTGGTAACACAGTTCTCTTAATTTCTAACAGTGCTCAGTATCCGGAGACATTTTTGGGAAGAGAGAGCAAGTTCTTCCCGGCATCTAGTGCACAGTGTCCAGGAATGCTGTTAAACATCCTATATGCCCCACAAGAAAGAAATACCCAGTCAAAAATGTCAAGATTGAGAAACTTTTATCTAGAGCATGAGGTGGGGAAATTGAGATTTTTTTTTTAAATAGAAATTGTAATCAAGTTTAAATTGTATCTTGAAATGTCAAAGCTGGTGTGTTAATAATGGTTTTCCTTTCAAATTTCCATTCTCTGCCCAAATACACCATGAAACAGAATATGTTTCCAATTCTGCATAGAACTGGTATTTACTATCATCACATTTCATTTACCTTGAAATGTTAATTGCAGTACAGCAGGGCTCCATGGTTGATTTAAATTTACATTTGCTTTTAAATTTGATTAATCTAGTCTCTTAGGAGTCCATTCTTCCATAGCTACTCAGAGGGAAAATAGGCTTTTGAGTACACAACAATGTAAAAAAAAAAAAAAAATCCTGGCTGATTTGGTGGTTACATTTCACATCTAAAGTGACTTTAAGTAGAAAAAAAATAAATAAATAAATAAGGGTTTCTTGCTAACAGAAGAATAAAATGTATCATCATTTATACTGGATATCTGTCCTGAATATCTTAGGCATGCCTTGACACAGTAGTAAATATCAGAGAAAATATAGCTTCAACTTACTTTCCATATTTCAGAAAATGTGCCACCTCTTATGAGTATCCATGTTTGATTAAAAAACAAATGTAAATATATGAAACTTGAGCTAGTCCTCTTAGGAGCCAATATGGCGGCTTACATAGCACCAGTTCCTATGTCTAGCCTCTGGCTCAATTTTCAACTATGCCTTCTGAGACTCACAGCTTGGACACTGCTGAACGTGGGTCAGCTGCCTGCCGTGAGAAGGTTCTCATGGCTACGCCCACAAGAGGTGGTCAATGATAAATGGAAGAGAGAAAACATGTTTTAAATATCTAATACGTACAAAGTATTCTCTGAGACGTTGTATTCCTAACCCAGAAATGGCAAGTACCAGAAGGACCTTTCCCCTCCCAAGTTTCTCTAATCAATAATGTCAATTTCCCAATAATATGGATCCATCATAAAGTTTTTCCCAATTTAGTACTCCAAGAAGCCATGATGAATCAATCCTTATGAAGGAAGAGTGTGAATGAATCCCATTTGCCATCCCTGATAAACATTAAGAGCATAAGTAAGAAACACTTTGCTGTTAAGGGAGGCTGAATCCACATTTTTAAACAGATTTTTTTTTTTTTTCCTGAGACTGGTAGACCTGAGTTTAAACTCTGGTTCTGTTGTTTCCATGTTAATTTCTATGAATTACTCCACCTTAGCCTCCCACCCCAGGCAGAACAACTGGAAGCTTGTGAGGAAGGTTTTGGAATTTGGAGCGTGTAGTATTAAATAAGTGTTTCATGCGCAAAGCTTTAAAGTCCTTCTTCCTTTGGGGATTTTTCAGAAGAATTATTATGATTCAGTAAAGATCATCAAGTAGTGCTGTTCGATTTGATCACCAAGAGGTTTTCTACTCTACCACTGTTTGGGCTAACATATTAATAACTTGAGACTCCTCTAAGGAGTCTCACGAGATTAGGATTCTGGCTGATTAGAGAAAGCAGTATTACTGAAGCACAGATTCTCCCCTGACATATTTGAAGCTCTTAGTAGCCTGAGCTACAGCCTGGGGTCTCAAATAATTATTTTCCCCATCTCCTATCCAGCACCCGCCCCCCCAACACACCCCCATGCCTTTCACTCCCCTGACTTTGACACAATTGTTAAACTGCATAGTATATGGAACTGCAGGTATCTACATACAAGCGAATAGCCTTAATCGAATCTGATATGACTCTACGACTTGGTAAGTCTTGCCTTCTCATGCATTTTGTCATAGCCTCTTAAATATAAAACATGAAAGTGGCACAAAGTCACTCATCTCTCGCCAGAAATAGAGATGCTTACATCACGATCCTTTTTCGATAGGCAAACACTATTCTTAGGTGTTCTGTTGAAGTAAACAAATTAAAATAGCAGAGCCTAAGTGGCAGTTTCCACCTATTTTCTCTACTTTCCTTATTTCATTTACTTTCCATCAACAAATTTCTTTTCCTAGGTTATAACTTAGTTTTTTTTGTTTGTTTGTTTGTTTTTTTTTTTTCCCCGAGGGAAAAACACCAAGTTTCATTACTTCTATGTAGCCATAGAATGCAAGCTGATTTTTATGTGTATATGGGTGTTAGTTTTCAGGAGTAAAGTATTGTAATTTACTATCCCTCTCTAAATATATCTCAGGAGTGATGTATTTGATGTCAGTGGCTATCAAATTTATCACCGCAACAATACACTCTGAAGACAAATGAATGATAGCCAGCTATTATCTGAATGTTTGTGTCTCCCTCAAAATTCACACGTTGGAATCCTAACGCCCACAGTGATGGTGTTAGGAAGTGGGGCCTTTGAGAAGCGAATGGGTCATATGGGTGGCACCTTCATGAATGGAATTAGTGGCCTTGTAAAAGAGACCCATGGAGCTTCCTCACCTCTTCTACCATTGGAGGATACAAGGAGAAATCTGTTGTATACAACCAGGAGAAGATCCCCATCAAACCATGAACTCAGACTTCCAGCCTTCTAGAACTGGGAGAAATAAATCTCCACTGTTTGTAAGCTGCCCATTCTGTGGCATTTTGTTATATAGCAGCCTGCATAGACTAAGACATCATCATTACTTAACAGAAACCATACCCTACTCAGTTTGCAAAGGTGGAGAAAAGGCAGAATGATAGTTCTAGTGCTATTTCGAAATCAAAGCTTTCACATACATGATCTTACAGATAGCCAAACAACTATCTTTATCTCAATGTTACAGTGAGGCAACTGGAGCTTAGAGATGTTGAATAATTTGACCACTCATTTCGTCTTCAATCATTTACCTTCAGGTAAGATGAATTCCATTTGCCCTTCCTGCTACAGGCAGAAAACTGTGAACATTCTTCTAGTCAATAATGTTAAATGAGCATTCTCAAGCAGAAGCATCTTGTGTATGGTGTGTAAAACACACACATGTTTAGAGCTAGGTAAATTTGTGTTTTAATTCTGGGATTTAACCTATAATTGTTCCCAAGGTCAGATATATCTAGTAATTATAGGAACTGATTTCCAAATGAGGTGAATCTGATTCCTAGGGCCAGATGTATTCCATTATACCATAATTCAGCCTTTAGAGGAATCTCGCCAATGGAATAATTTCTTCTTTAAATCAGATGTGCCGTACTTCGACATCAACACACACACACACACACACACACACACAGTTACTTACTCAGTCTCATAAGAACTGAAGGAACCTTGCAAGGTTTTGAAAAATATGTTCTTCACCCTAAATAAAACTACACATTCCAAAAACAATCTTGGAGTCACTTTACAAAACAAATTTCCAGAGAATTCTTTTGGTTTCCTTCAGTTCTTCCATCAGTTAGAGTAAGAAATAAGTCAAAAGTGGAGGCCAAACATACACAATATTTCTCTTGGGTAGCAGAATGTCAAGGAAAAGAAGCATGGTATCTGAAGTCCATTGGCTGGTGATACTTGGAGAAAACCAAGAGGGTTTCATGGAGCCCACATAGAATTACCAGGTGGCCAGTCAATCAGGAAGGCAAAGTCTATATACTAGAGGTAAGGAGGCAGTAGGCATGAGGTTAGTGTGATGTCTGGTGGTGAGTATTCAACCACCGGGTAGAGCCCTGCCATAGACTCTCAGTCCCTTTGAAGTTTAGAAAGAGAAAAGCCATTCAGTAAACACATATACCAAACATAGCAACCTAGTTAAATAACTGGATACAGAGAATGCAGAGTGAGAAAGGGTCAAGTATAGAAATGCTAGCAATTGAAAACAAAAGAAAACAAAACCAAAAAAAAAAAAAAAAAAAAAAAACAAAACACCCTGATTTCTTGACCTGACTCTGAATGGATTCAGGACAGATCACTTAGGCTTGCTGAAGTCTGTTTTCTCATATATAATATGAGATGTAGGTAAATTATCCCAAAAGCTATTTCTAGCACAAATAGTCAATGGCTTGGTCAGGGAAATGAGGAGAAGAACAGTTATTAAAATTGAAGGTAGAGTGTAGGAAAAATCAATATCAAAGTAGACTCAGTGCTTAGCCATCAAGTTGAAATTTAAAAGGCCAATCCTATTTCTTCCATGAAGACTGAGCACACGGTAAAGCTGTGCCCCCAACCACAAATAGTACATTGCGAATATCCTCTCTGTTGAAGTCTCCCCCCTGCAAAAGTTTAACTCAATTGTACTTGTAATGATATGGGATTATGTAAGAGGAAATAATAGCTGGTGTCTATAAAGAAAGACTGTTTGAAACTGTATGAAGGCACAGAAAGGAAGCCGAGGAGGAAGAGGAAGAAAGAAAGGAGAAGAGACTGGTCCTTTCGCACAAAAACAGATTATGCTACAGGTAGAGTAATATTGTAGACAAGACTAGGAACCTCACAAAATTTTAGCTTTCAAGACAATTTTGACTGGAGCTACAGGGTACAGACTAGGTCCCAGACTAACACAGACACATCTGTACCCACAGAGAATGGAGAACCTATTCTGCCTTGGATTCAGGGAGTAGAAGTTAAAGGAGAAATAGCCGGAAAGAACAGTGACCTCAAGTGGTTTGGGGCTTGAGGAGGAGGAGGCCAATGTTGGGGGGGGGGGGTTATGGTTAGTGGAAGAAAATGATCAATGCTTTGAATTTAGTAAATTCTATCTCTCAGAACAAGCAGCAGGGATACATTTTGCACACAAAGGAAATGTAACCAAAAAGGTAAAATAAGGTAACAAAAGTATGTCACCAGTTAATTTTGAGTAAGCAGAAGTTATGCATCTGGAACTAATCTAATTCGCATTCATGCACCCACACGAGCACATATTAATTAGTCTAAGTCTATCCCTACCATTAATAAAACAGAGTTCTTTAGATGCTGAAAATCTGTCCTATGATACCTTCAGCAGTCAGAGGGAAGAAGGCTGAAAGTAACATGAAAGGGAAAAAAGCCCTGTAGCATCGGACTCTACTTGTATTGAGGGTCAGGAAACCCACGTTGTGATCTGACAGACACCATTATCTGTGTGACATGTAGCAAATTGCCTCAACTTTAAAATAAGAAACTTGAACTAATGTGATTTTTTCATATAAGCACCTATGATTTCCCCAAGCAGGGTCTTCAGAGGGTGAGTCCTCTCTGGTACACGAGCAAATGACGGCCAAAAGGCCAAGTCCCGTCTAGTGGAAAACTCTCCTGGATGGCAGTTTTTCATGTGTCCACTTGAGTTATAAAAACATAGACATCCCCATGCCATTTTTCTCCACCCACAAACTACAAATAAACGAGTGGTTTTAGTTTAAAAGGAATGTTAAAGGCCAATAAGTGCCATTAACAATGCAAAAGAATGTTAAAACAGCTTCATTTTTGAATCGGTAAAGAACCTAATGTGATTTCTCAAGAGGATTCAACCTCTGTGGTGTGCTTTTCCATTTTATAATGAGTAATAAGAAGAGGGCTTGGAAAAAAGATAGTATTTCCAAAGCCCAAGAGTGAGGGCCAGTTTATCACCTAGCTAGGCTCCTACAATTTTAATTGCATATTTAGGTCATTGGCTGTAACGGCCGATGAGCTGTTACCATGAAACATCCTACAATCATTAAAGAAAATGTTAGAAGGAGAGGGAAGTTGTAAATGGAAATGTTAAGAGATTCTTAACTATGCTGTCTTAAATGCTACTGTTGAAATACAAACTGAACTTTGAGCATGATTTAACAGAACTATGAAAAGAAAGACCTCTGAGCCCCCACGCTTACTTTCAATTGTACTGAAAGCTATCAGTGTTGTGTTTATGCCAGACTAATTTAGTCAAGAGTAAAAGTATTCATTTAGACACACAGCCCTCACTGCATCTGTCCTCATCTGAAAAGAAGAAAAACTATGTAAAAAAGGAAGGAATGCTCTTTGTTATAGAAATGTTTAAAATGCTCAAAAATCACCAGTTAGTATGCTAGCATTGTGGTAAATTCACATTAGAAACATAATTATGCAGAGAATTACCTGATGATATATTACTTTTACCATTTATATTTTCCAGTTGGGTCACATACTTGTTTATACAGAACACTTAAAATTTTTAAATGCCTTTAAAGTTGCTATCCAAAGGTTAGTTCCCTCCAAAGTTTTTATGTTCTATGAAAGATTTCGGATCGCCACTGTTACACCCACTGAAACTATTTTAGAAGGTTACTGATGTGAAGAAGGTAATATGAATACACAAGTTTGTATGTGTAGTGTAGGTAAAGAATCCACTTATATACAATCGATTGGATGTATATTTTATGGGACTGAAATTAGTATTGCTCATTAAAGACAGAGCAAGGTAATTCATTAAATATATATTAATAGGAGCAAAATGGAAACAGATCTGCATTTTTCTCTTGAAAATTACTTTAAATAATACACTACCTTTATTGATGTCAGTGCTGAATTTCGACTTTATATTGATATATTACTAGATCTAAGTGCAATGGTAGAAATATGAGTAAAGTAATACAGAAAAGGTGGGAGACAGGAAAGAATAAGAAGATGGGATAAAAATTCAAGAACTCTGTAAAACACCTAATGCAATTCTCCAACAGAAAATAAAAATCATACTGTAGTTTATTTATAAAACTCCTTCCCATTATTAAAATTCACTCTAAGATTAACTTAGAATTATGATTTGTAGCAAATGTTAGCTAATAATTTCCATCATTCTCTTTAAAAAAGGGGGGGCGCCTGGGTGGCTCATGGGGCGCCTGGGTGGATCAGTCAGTTAAGCGGCCGACTTCGGCTCAGATCATGATCTCGTGGTCCGTGAGTTCGAGCCCCGCGTCAGGCTCTGTGCTGACAGCTCAGAGCCTGGAGCCTGTTTCAGATTCTGTGTCTCCCTCTCTCTGACCCTCCCCCGTTCATGCTCTGTCTCTCTCTGTCTCAAAAATAAATAAACGTTAAAAAAAAATTAATAAAAGTGGGGGTAGCCAGCCATCTATCTTATATAGGAAAAATTCCAAGTTCACATGGTTGGCTAAAGAAGTGATCATTTCATAGTGTACTCTTCACATTTGCCTGCTGCCTTTGTCTACGTGAAGGCAAACAAGCATTTTGGCAAGTCAGACATTAATGCGTGTGAGTGTGGGCAACAATTCTTTCACAGGACAGCTGGATGAGTCCTACAAAGACTTTTCAGCCAAATGTTGATTCTAAAGCCTTCTGGTGTGAAACACACGGAGAGGCCTGCAGCACAACCAGCTTGAAGCAGCCCCTGATACAGGAAGCGAAAACTATCAACAAGGAATTCTCAGCGGTACACCCATACTTTGTGAATTTACCACATGGAAAAGAGAGGTAAAAAGCATAAAATCTGAACAGTAGCATTACAAGCAGTTGTTTTGTTTTGTTTTGTGTTTTGCTTTGCTTTGCTTTGCTTCGTTTTGTTTTGGTTTTGATTTGTTTTGTTTTGTTTTAAGTAAGTTCAGGGCGCCTGGGTGGCTCAGCCAGTTGAGCCTCGGACTTCAGCTCAGGTCATGATCTCAAGGTTCATGAGTTCGAGCCCCACATGGGGCTCTGTGCTGACAGCTCAGAGCCTGGAACCTACTCTGGATTCTGTGTGTCCCTCTCTCTCTGCCCTCCCTCTCCCCCTTGCACTCTGTCTCTCTCTCTCTCTCTCTATCTCTGTCTCTGTCTCTCAAAAAGAAATAACTGTTAAAAAAAAAAAAAAAGTAAGCTCTATGCCCAATGTGGGACTTGAACTCGTGACTTCGTGATCAAGAAGTCATATGTTCTACCACTTAGCCAGTCAGGCGCCATTGAACTGTAGCATTATGAACCATGAACAAAGTTGAGGAATTTTCTTTGCATCTCTGCACTCTTGGTTTTTCAAAACCTGATTTCTACACTCAGACTGAGAGTCCAAATACACGCACACACATACATACCTACACACCACATATTTGGCACAGTAATAAATACAGTTGTGCACATTTACCTCATGAACAAGGGTTCTTAACAGAAGGCACTTTGCCCTCAGGTGACATGGGGTAATGTCTGGAGGCATTTTTGACTTTCACAACTTGGGTGGCGCTATTCGCATCTCATAAATAGATACCAGGGACGCTGTTAAACATCCTACAACACGCAGGTCAGCCACTTACAAAGAAAAGAATCATCCGGCCCAAAATGTCAACAGTGCCCAGGTTGAGAAACTGCAGTAAATATATTCAGATGTGTAAGTGTCACTACGTACATTTTTGTCTTGATAAATGTTAACTATCACTTAAGAGATAACTTCAAGATGAAAGTAAAAATCTAAAAACACAGCATTTTTAAAGCAGCGCTGAGTCAATCAATTTCCATGTTGAGTCAGTTTCTAGTTTTATAGTATTCAAATAAGAAGAGATGATAAATCACTCCTTCCATCTTAACTTTACATAGACCTGGGTTTTTTTTCTTTTTAAAAAATAGATTTTTTTAGAGGAGCATCAGTTTCACTGAAAAACTGAGCAGAAAGTACGAGATGTCCATGTACCCCCTGCCCCCCACCACACAACTTCCCCCATTATCGACATCCTCCCCCATTATCGACATCCTCCACTTATATTTGTTATAATCAATGAGCCTACACCCACACATCGTTATCACCTAAAGTCCATGGTTTACCTTAGAGTTCCCCTTGAGGCTGTGCATTCATTCTATGGATTCTGGCAAATGTGTAATGCCATGTATCCACCATTAAAGTATCACACATATTAGTTAACCAGCCCTAAAAATCCCCTCGGCTCTGTTGACACAGAATTATTTCCTTTTGAGTGCACAGACCTGTGTTTTCAAGTTTTAAACACACCACAACCTAAGCAGTATAATTCCACAATGAATTAATATATTAATCAGAGGAATCTGGAGGTTGGATTAGTTTTGCCAAAACAACTATAATTTCGACTCCACAAATGATAAACAAATTAATAAATATTAAACACGGATCCCACAAATTTTCCAAGTTACATTTCTGTGTCAAAATAAACATCTTATACTAACATTCACAGTAAATGTGAGAGACGGTATTTCCATCAAATACAGCATCTGAAAAGGCTTCACCTCCTATTAAAAGAACCAATATGCTTTTAATGTGTTTCACCTTTTGAGACCAATGTGTAATAAAACCCTCAAATTAAGTAGATTGCATTTTAGCTTAGATAAACTAATAGCACAATTAGAGCACCACATAATTCACCATTACTGCTCCAAGGGAAATCACTTAAGTATTTAAGCTCTTTAGAAGGACTTCTCTGATAAAGTAATGACTATCTACAAAACTCTCCTGAAGATTAGTAGTATTGGTGTCCATGGTAGGTGAAAAGAAGGAGAGGGGGGCACTTAACACTCTAAGATGCACTTTTAGTGGCCAAAAGTACACAGATTATTTTTTTCTTGAGGACATTTGTGGCGCTTCTCGCCTCCATCAAGACGTGGTTAGGATTGTTCTATCTGATTTTAACCATGTGGAGCACAGCTGGAATGACTGAATCTGAGTTGTTTTATGTGTTAATTTTCACTTTTTAAATACTTTCCACCATTATGAACAAGTTGGCTTGTTTCATGAGATGCAAATTGAACCATGCCCAAATTCTTTTTGAAACAAGGGATATTTTGCACATCTATAGAGATAGAGAGAGAGAGAGAGAGAGAGAGAGAGAGAGATACACATATGTAAGTAATGTGAATTATATCAATACTTGATTTGGGGAAAGAAATTTATAATTATGTTTCCAGAACTGCTTTCCAGTTAGGCTTAAAAATTTTTAGGAAAGGTTGAGTATGAAATAAAAATATATATGTTTATGTATCTGCAAAGTTCACAGAGTTCATAGATGATATATTAAAATGCAACTATTTTAAAGCTTATTTTTCTTATGTAGTGGGCTAACTATATAAGTAAGTATATAAGAAAAAACTAATTTGCTTATTAAACTTTTCAATTACTCCTACAGTGGCAATTTTGCAATGATAAGTTGAAGGGTTTTGGGTTTTTTTTCCTTCATTTTTTGGTAACACCGCAAGACTCAGGAAAACTCTACACAAATTATTAGTTTTTGGGGGTGCTTTGCTGGTTCAGTGGGTGGTAACTCTTGATCCCAGCGTCGTGAGTTCAAGCCCCACGTTGGGCATGGAGCCTACTTAGAAAAATATATTAGTATTTCAGATCGTATTGTCCATGCTTAATGCAGATATATTTCTTTGGAAAGACCTAATAAACATGACTATGCACTACACAGAAGAATCTAGTGCTTGGGAACCACCCACAATGTGGACTCAAAATGCGCTACAAGTGAAAATAAACTGGAGGTGCCTGGGGGCTCAGTTGGTTAAGCATACAACTTCGGCATGGGTCATGAGCTTGGGGTTTGGGTGCCCCGTGTGGGGCTCTGTGCTGACAACACAGAGATTGAAGCCCGCTTAGGATTCTGTGTCTCCCCCTCTCTCTGCCCCTCCCCTGTTAATGCTCTCTTTCTTAAAGATAAATGAACATTAAATCGTTTGAAAAAATAAAGAAAAGAAACTGATTTTCCCAACTTTCCAGCTAAGGAGATGCCTAGACATTGAACACAAGAGAACCATACAGTGCATTAATTTTTAATAGGAAATAGAATTTGGTCGTCAAGATCATTTATTTCCTCCTGGACACCATGACTCCTTTCACCACAGAGAGCTGCCAGAAAATCATTACTGAATTTCTGCGTGAGGTTTAAAAACACTTAATTTTTTTAAATGCTTATTTATTATTTTCGAGAGAAAGGCAGAATGTGAGCGGGGAAGGTGCAGAGAATCTGCACACACACAGAATCTGAAACAGGCTGGAGGCTCTGAGCTGTCAGCACAGAGCCCCACGCGGGGCTTGAAGCCAGAACCAGGAGCTCACGACCTGAGGGAAGTCGGACACCCAACCGACTGAGCCACCCAGGCGCCCCTTAAAAGCAATTTAAATGCCTAAGCACAGAGAAGTATTTTTGTTTTCCACTAGAAGAGTATATGGTTCATGTAAACTTGTTTAAAGAGATTTTTGTACTGGCAAGAAGAAGCTATTCTATTCTTGATGAACAGGTAAATTGCAATCTCAGCCCAAATGTACCACAAATCTCGAAAGAACAAACTCCAGGAGGCTACAGGGGCAAGTTTGTTCTTTATGTTACATGTTAAAATTAGCTCAGGGAGCTAATTTGTTTGTTTGCCTCGTGTTTAACAGAACACAGGCTAAGAAAGGTGAAGACAGAAATAAAAAAAAAAAAAATGTGACAGTCTTTGAAAATAATGGCTATATCCTCAACAGAAAAAAAAAATGTCTATTTTATGTAAAGTGCCAGACCCTCCCCTCAAAAAAAAAAAAAAAAAAAAAAAATTGGGAGGTAGATTAAAAAGGTGAATGTCCAGGAAAAGGATAGGTAGAAATAAGATAGGATCTACAGCTTCGCTGGCATTTACGAACTGCTCCCTAGCTATGCTCAAGTTCTCAAAAATGTATTCACTTATCAAGAAACATTAATTGGCACTATGTAATGCCAGTAGCTGCCACTGCTGAGGCTACAGCCTTGAATGAGACAGACACTATCTCTTCTCTCTTGGATGGATAAATAGGGGTGGGTGGATTCACAGATGTGTAAGTAAGCAAGTATCAGGAAGCAGTAAGTACTAGGGAAAAAAATAAACCGGTAATTACGGTAATTACTGCAGGTACCCTATTCAGAGTGTTTCATGCTGCTAGGGTTCTCTCAAGTCTTCCTCCATGTAACCTTCGGGGCGGCCCGCTATATCATCGATCTCATTGTGTCCCATTCCTGCATCGTCTCCTACGGACCATAAACTGATACCTGGGGTATTCCGGATCCTCCATAAACTGCTTTCCCTCCAACCATGTCTTCCAACCATATCTTCCATACAAAGTGTACCATGTCCCATCATGCGTTCATTCACTCACTCATTCATTCACCTCTTCGAAAAGGTATTGATGGGGACGCCTACCTGTGCTGCAGACACAACGTTGAATATAAATATTCACGGTCCCTTCCATTACAAAAATGTACAATCTGTTAGAGAACACTCACCTTAATCAAACCCCAGAAAGAAACGACCAATTGCAAATGTGAAAAGTGCTTCAGAAGTAAAAAACGGTATCACCAGAAGGAAGAAAAAGGGATATGACCCTGGAAGAAATGACAGTTGGGTCCCTGTTTGCATGCACAGTATTTTAAAATGTTTTAATGTTGAGTTTTAAGTTTATTTACTTATTCTGAAAGAAAGAGAGAGCGCACGCGAGTGGGGGAGGGACAGCGAGAGAGGAGAGGAAGAATTCCAAGCCAACTCCACGCTGCCATTGCAAAGAGCCCGATGTGGGGCTCGAACCCATGAAGCGTGACATCATGACCTGAGCTGAGATCAAGAGTCGGACACTTAACCAACTGAGCCACCCAGGCGCCCTTCTATGTTTTAATTATGTGTTTCTATGTGTTCAACGTTCAATAAATTTTGGCACCCAAGGGCAGATTATTTCTGGTTTCCCACGCTAGTATATACAGCTGTATATAAAATATTACAAGTGATAAAGAAATCATTTCCAATAGATTTCTATTATCCCTAACATATTATGGATACCTGAGATTACTGCTAAAAGCAGAGGCAAAAAAGAAAAGAAAAAAAAAAAGCAAAAACCAGTGTTGTGTTTTGTTTTCTTTGTTTTTGAGAGGTTTTTTGGGTTTTTTTTTTTGTCTTTTTGTTTTGTTTTGTTTTGTTTTGTTTTGTTTTTAACTATTGCCATGTTTGTTTTCCACAGGAAGCTCTCCCTTGATTCTCACAGCAGCTCATGTGCCCAGTGGTCTTTATGTTCTCCTTACAATACTCTGTGAAATTCTTTCTCAGACTCTGCATTCCTAAAGGATATATATCTACCTGCTGACACCTCTTATAAGGTTAGGAAAATTTTCTGTCTGGCAAAAGAAAACTCTGGAGAATATTAAACTCACTGCACCCTTTTTTCTGTGGGCAGTAACATCTTTGCATATATATTACTCATCCCTAGATATTAACTAAGATCCACCGGAAATTATAAGGAGACAAGGAGAATTTGGTTTCAGATTAGGAGTTAGATAATCCTGACCTGGCTTAGTATGACATTTGTTTATATTCTTATATTCCTGGGTATATGTATCATTGTACACTTTTGCATATTCAGAGGGGTAACGCCAAACCCACGTTTAGAGGTCAAATGATCAAGCTATCCCCTATTTCCATCTATTTGTGTTTAATGCTTACGGCTGAGAATGTTTCAAAGAGATCATAAAATCACATCATGTCAGAAAACTTTCTTAGAATGTCTGGAGGGTAATGTTTTGGATAGATTAAACTAAAACATCATATCGGGGAAGTTGCTGGCCTGCAAAACATAATGTTCTTTTTAACTGGAAAGATAGAGCACAGAACTGCAAGAACAAGAATGGCAGATACATTTAATTTTTTAAGGTATAAACAATTTAGGTCCTTGAACTCATTATATCATGATGAAATTTGAGAAACCATTTTTCCCTATAAAAACGTCTGGAAATATCTCACTGGGAAGCAAATTGTGAAGTCTTAAGGTAAAATATATAGCTTCTTTCACTGTCTTCTTTGTGCCTGTCTTAATCGAAGATTGTTATCTTGAAAAGAACCAAATTATAGCAGAAAATTAATGTTTCTATCTTCAATTTAATTCTGTTTCTTTTCAGGAGTACATTAGAGCTATTCTGAAGTATTCTTGGCAGGTGCAGTATTTCACTGTGTACATATCCAGATCAGTTGCATTAATTTAAATTCTATCCTCATGTTTTCAGTATTTTTTATTTGTCTTTTTAAAATGTTTTAGCAAAGAAATTCGAATTCCCCCAAACGGGTCCTTATGCATAGCAGCGCTTTCCTGCATATGAGAAAGCAAACTCTTGATTTTGCAGAAAAAAAAGGGGGGCCAAAGAAATTATATGAGAGCAACTGTATGTCCTTTTACAGCTAGAAGTTGGCTTTACACATTCCACGACTCATAAATAAACAGAAGAGTTCTGTGAACTATATGCAGATGGCTGGGTCTACACTGGGAGCCTTTTGTGATGACTTTGGTTTGCTTCCCTGTTTTGCCATCTCTTAAAATATCTGCAAAATTTTTTTTTTTGTTTTTTGCTTTGCTCCCCCCGAAATAGGACAAGCAGAATCCTGTAACTTGAGAATGTATCCTCTGCCTCCTTGGGGCTTTATCAACCTTGGAGAAATTCGGGTTTTTTTCTCCTCATTTTCTGTTCACATAAAAATATCTGCCCCCACAACTGAAGCTAAAAAAAGGCTTTATGTTTTAAATATTTAGTGTTTTATTTTTAAAAGAAAACACAATAATGGAAACACAAGGAGAGAGGTGAATCTGCAAGGTGGTAGAAAGAAGTCATAAGCCTACGCGGGGAAAAAATCCCACAAACCACATAAAGGAAGAGATGAGATCAGCCACTTAAGCAAGCGAGTTTAAGGTTACCACACTGGCACCGAGCAAAAGTGTTCCTGCCAAGCCCAAATGAGGAAAGGAGTGGGAGGAATAAGGGCATCTGACAGAGCAAGGCAGGGAGACAGACACCAAAGTCAAGTGGAAATGCTAAGACAGCAGTTTTTGTGTGTGTGTGTGTTTTTTTTCACCTGATTATGGCACAGAAATTTTAGCACACTGGTAAGAACATTGGATATAAAAAAAGAACTGAAATAATATGCATACCAGTATTTATAATCATTTCAATGTTGCAAACCCTTTTATTCAACTACCTCTGCTACTCCACATACACAGGCAAAACCAGGCACACACACACACACACACACACACACACACACACAAATACACACACACACCCTCGTGACCATTTACCACTACATCAACAATCATTTGCTTAGCTAATCATAAAGCATCTTTCTCAACAGCAAAAGCCTAAGGGATTTGGCAATGTAAAAAGTATTGATGTTTCTCTGATGTATATTCAAAAATCCATATTACAATTCGTTATTCCTCATGCATGAGTCAGCAAAGATATACTGTATCGTTAAAAAGGCATGAAGGTTTCCAGTCAAGCCTTTTAAGATTTTACAAATAACATTTCAAGAGGGTTGAGAATGTGGACCAAGATAGCAGATGGCTTTTAGTACACTACTGCTCCAGGATCCTTTGATTTTATTACTTTTGCTTTGTGATGGTGCTCTTTTCTGGTTTGTTTTGATGACTTTGTGGCCTAATGGACTGAAATTAGACAGCGGAGCTGAAAACCCTTAAGTCCTAATGACAGAGAGTGACTTATTGGGTGACCTTGAGGAAGTGTTACATTTCTCTTATCGTCATTTCTATGGCAAAAAATAAAAGTTACCCTGACCCGTACCCCTAAAGATGGTCTGAGGAGACTAGTAATTATCACTCAATTTGCATAATATTAAATAATAATATTATCTGCCATTTATTAGGTATTCCCATGAGTCACACACTATGTCAGGTACTTAGCCTATTTTGTGGCTTTGTAAAAATTATTTTCATTTATTTATTTTTTAATGTATACTTATTTTTGAGAGGGAGAGAGGGAGCATGAGTGGGGGAAGGGCAGAGAGAGAGGGAGACAGAATCTGAAGCAGGCTCCAGGCTCTGAACTGTCAGCACAGAGCCCCATGCGGGGCTCAAACCCACAATCCACGTGACCATGACGTGAGCTGAGGTCAGACGCTTAACCAGCTGAGCCACCCAGGGACTTTTTTTGTGGCTTTTATTCCTCACAATAGCCATACAAACGATGAACAGTTAACTTCATTTTACGGATGAAGAAATGAGGCTCAGGAAGTTTGAGGACTTGAACTTGAGTTGGCCTGAGCACAAGTCTCCCTCTTTTTCCTCTAGGCGACCTGATCTCTGCTAATGAATAGTAATAATTAAGATCAAGATGCTTATTAATTCATTTGTTATATTATATATAGTAACTATATATACCACATAACATACAGCAGGTACTGCATGTAAAGTGATTATATCATCTTATTGTAATATATATATATATATATGTGCACTAGCATTCCATCGTTTTTTTTTCCCTTTTTTCAATCTATGTCTCTTACTGTTTTACTTGAAAACAAATACCAAGAAGAAGGATGCTTTGCTCCTACAGTCTGTAAATTACTATTAGATTTCTAAAGGTATGATATGGTAACTGATTTGCAAGAAGAGTTGGCCCCTGATTTGAGAGTGAACTTCTGGATGCCAGAGCTTTATTTGGTGGTCCTTCGTTGAATTATTTTCCCTGTAACTCACTGTTCTGCAACAGAAGATAAGATCCACCATGCTTTACAGTTTCGGGGAGCATATAAAGTGAAGGAATCTGAATCTTCACTAAAGATAAAAAAGAATGAGGGAAGGGGGAGAGGGTGGTACTTCTTGGGTTGCCCTACAAAAGCCAGGAACTGATTTGTTAAATAAATGCTTCTTTTTCCAAATGAGTCTTCTAATGGATCATTTCCATGTAGCTAAATGCATTTTTTTTTATTTAAAACTACAAAGAAAAAATACCTTTCAAATGTGTTTGAAACACAGTGATAAGGACAAGGCAAAGAGTTTGACAAGAATGAAAGTGAAAGTAGCAAGAACCTGTCTCCTTTCTGTACATCTCCCAAGAATTAATTCCAGAAAAGGAAGGATCTAGTTCTTGAGTCTCTTCAAACTCCTAATTCACATGCCTATGGTTTCTTCAAAAAAAAAAAGGAAAGAAAGAAAGAAAGAAAAACGTTTTTCTTTTTCTTTTTCCTTTTGCCTTCCATTCACCTACCAAGAGCTTCAAAGCACATTAGAACATTAATTTATAATAGTTATGCTTATGTAGTGGGATCCCCTAAGATTTTAAGGACTAACTTGCCAATGGAAAATAGGCCATATGGAGCGCCCAGGCATTCAGAACACAAGTGAAGTCGATGATCTCCCCTAGCCCCCAGCCCCAGCATGACAAAGAGGATACTTGGCTACGATATTTCGGAACCTACGATGCTCTTGTGGATTGTGGATGCCAAATTGGAACAGAATTGGTCTCATATAAGACAGTAATAGATTTAAACACTACAATGCTTTACATATTTCTAATCAATTATTTGTATTAAAGTATGCGCTTTGTTTCGTGCCTTACATTACAGTTTCATTTACAGAGACATTGACAATAGAGCGAGACTTCACTTGTGGAAATTAGAGAAAATAAGTTGTCTGCTGGCAAGTATATTAGATTCAACTTATAAAGCAGTACTTTTTCAGAGAACTCATGCAAGTTTGCCAGAATGTGAAGGAGAAACTGCATAAAACTTTTGAGTTTATCAATCTGAAAAACTGACATACGTTGGTAAAGTGAACTCCACCCACCCTCAAAGACTCTACAGAATCACATACGTTCTTTTATACCCTCCATTTTCCATCTTGTTTCTGATTTCCTTTCTTGTGTAAGACCAAGCTCTTTTGTGTCACAGTTTGCCATATTTCTTTCTTTCTTTTTTTTTTTTTTAATGTCTTAACACTTTCCTAGATAAAATGGTGGGCAATTATCTCTGGAATGCTGTAGAAAAGAATTCCTTAAGCCTCTGGCTAGTTGCAGAAGGGCTTACATTAATCACTCTCTCTGCATGCTTGTCTCCTCGTGGTAGTGTCCAATGTCAAGTCAGACAGTCCATGCAGGGCCCTTGATAGAACGTTAAAAGGGCATTACCACACACCGCAGGTAGCCAGGAAGAACAAAGCCCTTGGCCCTGAGTAATTTCAATAATTTCTGCACAGGTCTAATCCACTGCTTTGGGGACTATTTGTTCCTGAAATCTTTGTTCCACTACTTGCCATACAGTTGCTGATTCAACATTAAAAAAAAAAAAAAAGGTGCAGTTCGTATATTCCAGACGATTCTACACTTGATGTGTCTGCCACTGTGTACTTTCTTTTTGAAAATACTGACAACCAAAAGCTAGCTTCTCCTTGTTAAATGTTTTGTGTCTCAAAGAGGAGCCTAGAATGCCCTACTGTGGTAGTCAGTGTGGTTTAAAGTGAGTCAGCTCTATGAACCCTAAGGCACTCAACGCAGCTAACGCAGTTAAACCGTGAGTAATTTTGACAGGCATTCAAGGCCACAATAATGTAAATGGGTGTATTCTTTATGGGATTTTATTGCTGGTGTTTGAAATCTGCAGGTATTGTAATACCATCTTGAAATGATCTGAATCAGCTAGAGACAGACATTCCTCACTCCCCCCCCCATTATCATAACCTCCAGTCCACACATTTTTATCATAATATTATTTTATTCCTGGATCTACTGATCACATTTTCAAAACTATTACTCTTCACAATAAAACTTTCAGGAGAGAAATTCAGCTTTTTATAAATCCCTGTAAAGGTTGCTATGAAAAACTTCACCCATACATGCAATCTCCTGGGCAGCATTGGTTCTTCCATATAAAATAACAGGACTTTTCAATCCAGTGATAATACAGTCACCTACACTTTCTACTTCTTCCATACTGCTTGATTTTAAACTGTGCTTTTTCTTGCCATAAATACATACGTGTGTGTGTGTATATATATATATATATATATATACACACACACATACACACACATATATGTAATATACAAATATATATATGTGTGTGTATGTGTGTGTATACACACACACACATATATGTGTATATATATATATATATATATATATATATATTCCAGATATATACTTTCCTTTATTCAGATGTTCACTTCCTCCTGTGAATCTTTTTACCACTTAATACTTCTGCTCTTGCGTGCATGCATTTTGTCTCTGTTATCACTAGTAAACTGTGCTCTCTGTCAAAGCATAGACCACATCTTATTCATTTCTGCCTTACCTGCATTACCTTATAAAAAAAAAGATACCCAATAAAGTGATAAAATGAATCAAATAAGTTGGCTTCATGTTCTGGCTTCTCTATTAACTATATGAGTCAACCAAATATGGGTTACATAAAATAGTAAATGAAGGATTAAAATAAATTGCACTGCTAACATCTTCAATCTTTCTGTTTTGGTCCAATAGCTATCTGAGTCAACTAAATATAGAGTATATAAAGCAGCAAAGTATGCAGTAAAATAATGTGGCTATGCGTAATGTGAAATAAGGTGCTTTTTTCTTCATATTTTGTGATTTTATTGCCCGTGTCTTGTTTGGAACTATACCTAGTACAAGAAAAACACCTTAGTTTAATACCTACCTCCTCCTCCCTTTAAAAGCAAAAATTCAAGATGCCTTCATATGCTTCATATTCTGAAGGTGATATCCTGACATCACCTTGTGAAGTAGGTAGAACAGATATCATGAGCCCCACTTTACAGAGGGTGAAACAGAGATACAGAATAGCTGTGCACTGCCCAAGTTTACATGTGTTCTCAGTTGGTAGAATAAACCCTAAGACGTCCAAGTCCTGGTCTATGAGTCTTACTACATCCTTTCTTCCAGCCCTAGTGTAGACTCTGCGATGAGACCTCTCTAGAATGGAATTTCTCAGCCCATGGGAGTCCATGTTCCCTGAGGATGAATTTTTATTGTTATTACTAATAAAATTATTACTAAATTTCCCTCATGCAGCCTAGCGCGTGGCACATAACAGACCCCAGAAGATGAATATTAAATACACTGGAAGCCTAACAAGCAACCAACTCTCTCAGCTGCACCTCCCACCTACTGGTTTATTATTATATATGTCTTTCCTTTGTTTCACTCTATTGAATGTACATGTAATTACACTTCTTAAAGTAATTTGATTGGTGGATTTATATAAAACCACTGTTTCTAACATCTAAATGAATATTTTTACCAAAGCCCATCAAATATAATTCAATTCAACTGGCACTTGGTGAAAGGGAACCACGTAGCAGACAATGGGTCACAGTTGAGAAGAAGACACATGGAAGAAGATGTTATCTCCGCTTTCAAAAAAGCAGGAGACTGGAGTGGTTGAGAACTCCTTTCCCTTGGGTTCCAATCCTGGCTCTCCTACAGACCAGCAGCCAAACCTTGGCAAGGTAAACCTGTGCCTCAATGTCTCTTCTACAAAATGTTGGTAATAATTTCATCTAGCACACTGCTTTGGTGCAAATGAGCAGGACCGGTTACATAATTTATGGGACCTAGTACCAATGCAAATGAAGGACGCCTTGTTCAAAACTGATAAAGAATTTTAGGATGGTGGGACACCTGGGTGGTTCAGGGGGTCAAGGGTCAGACTCTTGATTTTGGCTCAGGTCAGGATCTTATGTTTCTTGAGATCGAGACCAAGTTGGGCTGTGAATTAACAGCCTGGTGCCTGCTTGGGATCCTCTCTCTCTTACTTTCAAAGCCCTTCCCCCGCTCTCTTTCTCTCTCAAAATACGTAAATAAATAAATATTTTTTAAAAAAAGAATTTCAAGATGGTGACAAGAGAGAATTAAACCAAGCGGGGACACTTTTCAGTGTGGGGCCCTGTGTCACTACATAGATCAATGCCTAAGAAGCCAACCCTGGTGATATATGATTAATACACATAAAACAGAAGAGTGGCACATGGTAAATGTAACGTAGTGTCAGTTTATTAATATTGAAGAGCTTATAACTCCACTGAACATGTAAAACATATAAAGAAAAGTGGTAATTTTTAAGATGCTGTATAGATCTCAGTTTTTTAATATTTTAATTTTTTTTTTTTTAATTTTAGAGAGAGAGAGAGAGTGCAAGTGGGGGAGAGATGCAGAGGGAGAGAGAGAGAAAGAGGGAGCGAGTCTTAAGCAGGGTCCACGCTCAGTGTGGAACCCAATGCAGGGGTCGATCCCAGGAGCCCCAGATCATGATCTGACCTGAAATCAAGAATCATGCTCAGGGCGCCTGGGTGGCTCAGTCGGTTAAGCGTCCGACTTCAGTTCAGGTCATGATCTCACGGTCCGTGAGTTCTAGCCCCGTGTCGGGCTCTGTGCTGACAACTGGAGCCTGCTTCGGATTCTGTGTCTCCCTTTCTCTCTGCCCCTCCCCCGCTCACTCTCTCTCTCTCTCTCTCTCTCTCTCTGTCAAAAATAAATAAACATTAAAAAACTTAAAAAAAAAAAAAAAGAATCGTGCTCAACTGACTGAGCCACCCCTGGATAGATGTCAGTTTTAAATGAACTCTAAAGTCTGTAACAATGTTTTCATTCGCCCTGGATTTGGGGTCCCGTCACCAAAATGCACGACCACCTCTTATTTATTTCACAGAGACCATTCGTGTGCCTGTCTTTCACATAACATGTGCACGATGTGAGTTCCACCCTTTTATATGACATTTACACGACACTTTCCATTTGTTTACCTGTATAAATTTTGTCCAAATATAACACAGTATATGTAACAGGGAAGTTTCTTAACAAGAGATTCAAGTCCTGGCCTCTCTTGTGTCGATGGTAAGTATTTTCAGCTTATTGCTTATGTTTTACATTCCCTCCCTAATATCCAATCCTTAACTGTAAAAAACTTTACACTTCTGTGGTATCAAAATACCACATGGTTTTAGGATGTCCACATCCTACTCCCTGGAATCCACAAATATGTCATATAATCTGGCGGTTGGGGGTGAGTTAACATTTAGAATGCAGGCAGAATTATGGATGCCACGCAGCCGACTATAAGATAGGAGATTATGCTGGATTACTCAGGTGGACTAATGTAACCACACAGTCTCTTCAGCGTGGAAAAGGGAGGCAGAATACTTCAGTGCCGCTGTTGTGCATTGTCCATTGCTGATTTTGAAAATGGAGGAAGAGGCTCTGAGCCAAGAAATGTGGCCAGGTGCCAGAAGGTGCTAGAAGCTGGAAAAGCAAGAACAGATCCTCCCCTAGAGCCTTCAGCAAGGAATGCAATGCTTCTGGTGCCTTGATTTTAGCCCTTGAGACCCATTTCAGACTTCGGACTTCCAGAATTGTAAAATAATAAGTTTAGGATTTTTTTAATGTAAGTTATTGTCAAATTGATTTACATACAAGACGCAGTGCTCACCCCAACAAGTGCCCTCCTCAATGCCCATCACCCATTTTCCCCTCTCCCCCACCAGCCCCCATCCACCCTCAGTTTGTTCTCTGTATTTAAGAATCTCTTGTGGTTTGCCTCCCTCCCTCTCTGTTTGCAGCTATTTTTTCCCCTTCCTTTCCCCCATGGTCTTCTGTGAAGTTTCTCAAGATCCACGTATGAGTGAAACCATATGATATCTGTCCTTCTCTGACGGACTTATTTCACTCAGCATAATACCTTCCAGTTCCATCTACGTTGCTGCTAGGATGTTTTAAGACACTCAATTTGTGATAATTGTTACAGCAGCAACAGGAGAGCAATATAACATCTATCTCTGTACACGTGTGCGCACACACACACACACACACACGCACATGTACTCCAGATACACTTTTGAGCATTGGGCATTGCTGTCCTTAAGGTCCAGTAAATACCCTCACATAACTGGGCTGCTCCTGCTTGAAACAGTGAGAGATCGCCCTCCATATTGGATGCCAAACAAACTTCTACCTTTTTGCCGCAGATACATTGTCATAGAAAACGCAGAGTCTGCTTTTCTTGACCGAGACTGAGAATGTTGACCCTCTACACCGGTCCTACCGCACTGAAACATCTCCGCCATTACTGTGCTGATCACATTAGCTGATGGTGAATATTCTTATCTGTCTTACTCATTAGACAGGGACAGCCTCCAGGGCAGGGGCTGCACCCTTATTCATATCTTCATAGCCACAGCATGACAGTGCCTGGTGCATGGCAGACTCATCGATATTTCTTGATTCGCATTAACGAATGGATGGCTAGAAATTTCTTTAAGCCTGCACACGTGTGCACATGTGCACATGGGGTAAATTTATATTTTGATTTTATTTACTGCTAACAACAGCATTACGAGATAAGCACTACATTAGTTAATGATGGGAGGGATGGGTAGTAAGGTCAGATTCAAGAATATAGGCTTGGGACCAGAATTCATCAAAGCCTTCTAATCATGGTTTGAACACCGATCAATAAAAGAGAAACAGGCTTCATTACTATCAGTTAATATGACTTCACATTAACCAAGAATCAGCCGATACTCACAAGATATCTGATGGCAGGATACACAGACATATCCAGTAGTGTAAACAAAAGAAAGAAAGAAAGAAAGAAAGAAAGAAAGAAAGAAAGAAGAAAGAAAGAAAGAAAGACACTTTCAGGGGCCTAAAAGTTAGACACTTGCTCCTGCTGCATGTGGATGGACAAGGGAGATAAAATTCTTCAATAGTGGAGTTGCAGAATCTATTTTTATGTTATTATATGTTGTATCATTTTTAGCCAAAACCCAGTTTCATCCAGCCACAGCAAAAACAAAAGCTCACAATTCTGCCACAACTTGTGAGGCAAGAGGGGGGCAAAAGGGGATGCAGAGCTCCCCTCTAGGTGTGAACAATTTTTTTTTCAAAAGACATTTAACAAATCCCATTTGTCAAAAGACATTTAACAAATCTCAAGTGTGAGTTACTGTGCTTTTTTGAAGTGCCACTTTTGTGTGTTTACTAAAATGATAAATCACTTAGGTACGGATTCATATGCGGCCAGATCTCAATGAAGGAGCACACATTAAATTTGTTTTTAATTTTCCTAATGTTTATTTTTGCAAGAGAGCATGAGCGGGGAAGAAGAGAGAGGAGGGGATAGAGGATCTGAAGCCATCTCTGCGCTGATAGCAGCAAGCCCCAGGTGGGGCTCGAACTCACAAACTCTGAGATCATGACCTGAGCCAAAGTCAGATGCTCAACCAACCGAGCCACCCAGGTGCCCCATTAATTTTTTTTTGAAGTATGACAATTATAAGGCATCTGAAATATGAACCATCTGTACAACTTTAATTTTAGGGACAGAATTCATTATAGGAAAGAACACTGCCTAGTAAAGTAGGACAAACATGTTTTGTTGATGGTTGTATACACATCAGTAATAACCCTATGGATAGGGGTTTCACATCTATTTTACACAGATGACACTTGTCCCCATAGGTAGAAGGGAAAAATAAGCCTTCCATCAGCCTACTATTTACTGGATAAACTGCAGGTGAGCTTAACTCTAATTCATCTCTTCTTGGTTCAGAGTCAGCTGGAGGGGGGGAAGGTATTCAGAATGAGTAGAGGCCCTTCTGTCTTTTGTGTTTGTTTTTCTTTTGTTTCAATTTTAATCAATCAATTAAGAATAATCAAACGTTGAAATAATGGGTGAAACTTTAAAAAAAAATATTTTGGCATACTCATATCCATGACCTTATTGTATGCCAGGAACTTGTGCCCAGAATTTTACAAAAGTTATTTAGCTTCCTCAGTGTAAAACTGACATTACTCTTTGCAAAACTGTTATGCCCATTTTACAGAGGAGATGTTTATCCCATAGTTGCTAAACGCTACGATCAAAATTTGAACTGAGTTCTTTTTTTTTTTTGTAATTTCTTTTAATGTTATTCATTTTTGAGAGAGAGAGCCAGAGCATGAGAAGGGGAGGGGCAGAGAGAGAGGGAGACACAGAATGTGAAGCAGGCTCCAGGCTCTGAGCTGTCAGCACAGAGCCCGACGCGGGGCTCGAACTCGCAAACCGCGAGATCATAACCCAAGCCGAAGTTGGACGCTCAACCGACTGAGCCACCCAGGTGCCCTCAAACTCAGTTCTTTATATTAATCAAGTCCATGCAGCTTTTCCTTTCTGGATTAGTTTTAAGATGGCAGCGTAGAGCAGAAACATATCTCCCATGAATAAATTCTGATTATGATTCTCTTTGTCTTTTTAGCTGTCCAGGCATGAATGGAGGAAGCTTATGAGGGTTAAAATCTGGTCAGCCAGACAGGAAGTTGAAACATCGCAGGTAGCAGGATGCAGGCTATCTAGCCATGCAAATGAGAGCAAAAAAAAAAAAAAAAGAAAGAAAGAAAGAAAGAAAAAAAAGTGTAGTTTAACATAAGGCCACTTGTAGGAAAATGCTAGAGTGGGATGCCTGAACAAGTATAATTTCAGAAAGGAGATTTTGATGAAATGCTCTCATTTTACTAGAAGTGATTAGACTTTTCCTACATCCAACAAAATCCAACAATCTAGTAAAGAGAGACAGAGTGAAACGAGTTGAAGCAGAAGCAAGGAGTGAAAATTTAGAGGCATTATGAGGAAATAAGAATGAGAAAGGAATGTTTTAGCTGGAGAAATTTATGCCAGAATACATACAACATTTAGAAAAAATAAGGACAAACACGATTTGAGAACTACAAGAAATTCATAGGGATGTTGAGAACAGCATAAATAATTCTCATTCTGGGATGTCTAGCAAGCTAATGAAAAGCAGAGAAATAACCTCAATGACCTGTGAAATCTCCCCAGATTCAGGCCCAAGATTTCTGTTGTTATTATTTAGTATTAGGGCTGCAGCCTAGGAAATAGCAAAGAGAAATGAAGAAAAACAAATCCTACTCAAACTGGGGACATGAGAGCCAGACATGGAAGGAAAGCAAAAAAAGCATGAAGGATGATTAAAAAAGGAACTAAAATAAAGAAAACATGTTATTTTATTTTTATCTTTTTTTAGCCCAAAATAATGAAATAGAAAATGTGCAAAATGTGGTACCTAAATCCATCAACAGCAGGATGTGCAAAATTATGTCTCTATTACATCACCATATGTAGTACTTTTGATTGCTAATTACACTATCAGATGTATAGACGTATGTGATATGAATAATTTATTTCCTGGGTTTTTTTAAACCTAACTTTGGGTCTTGAATACATTGACAAGATTCAAGTCTACAACATACATAATGTGGAAATGTAGTTTTAAGCAATTATGGTATAAGTATACACTTTTCAAAGCATTCATGTTTAATTTAAATAACATGCATTTAGGTATCTTAGTTGAATTGGATTTGACATGTGGTGCATTTTAAAATATCTCAAGATGAGAGTCTATTAAAGAAAAGATTGCTATAAAATAGAGACTGATAAAGAACAAAAGGAAGCAGAATAAATAAGTAAAAAAAGAAAAAAATTTAGCACGCTACAAAACCAGGGCAGATTCTGATTGGCTAGACATGCAACCATGATTTACTAGCCTATTTGCTCTGCTATCCAATAAATAACATGTGTCAATAGAGCAAGTGTCATATCATAAAGAATGCAGGCCATAAAGTGGCCCATGTGACAATATATCATCAAGGTGTTTCCATCCCCCTTCTATTTTAGACCAAACTGTGTGCAATAAGATGATAAAGTTTCCTACATTTTAGTAGCCATGTTTCTAAAAACTGTGGATCATGCAAAATTTTGGGTTCCTTTTTTTCTCCCAGTTTATTAAAAGCTAAGATCGGTGGTATTGTAATATGCTTATTTAAAAGTATGACACGTGGTAAGATTTCAATCTAGACACCTGATTGTTAGAAGAATTACCATTTATCGCTGTTAAGAGAGTTCTGAGCATATTTCGGAACAGGTGGCATTTGTAGAAGTACTTTGCGGATATCAATTAGTTACTGCTGACAATTGCTTCATGAAATAAAGCTGGATCTGTGGGTTCAGGTTGTTCCTTCTAAATACAGATACACTGATACTCGATCCACCAACCACTTAAAGAGCAAAATCTGATTTAATAATAGAAATTTTACCCTCCAGATTTGCTTACCATTTGGAAAATTTTAAAACCACCCCTGAACTTCCTTTCTGCCATCCCATCCCATTTGCTTTCTCAATCTATTGTATACATCTGGATTTTACTTGTTTGGGAGCTAGGAGAACAAAGGGACAATTTTCCATAGCTGTATATATTTATATGTATTTAATTTACATCACACATTTAATTAATGCTTGTGGGATGAAGTGTTGAATTAAACATCCATTCTTCCTGCCTATAATTTGGTTCCCTGGGTAGAGTCCTCTGTGTTTCATCACATACAAACCCCAATATCACTACCTCAAAACCCCCTTTCCCTCCAGAACTAAACAAAACAAAATGGCAGCTGGAGAGATCACTCCAGTTTGAAAGATGAAGTAACAAAGAAAGAGAAGATACACGCACACCTGAACATATGTGAGGAAGGTCTGAATGAAACTCAAGCATCAACCTTTGTGTCCAAGTTAGTAAACTCAAACAAACGAACAAACGAAAACCCCACAAACCATAGCAGCAACATTCACAAAGCTCTCATAAGGCTTAGAGACCATTAGTAACTTACATAAAATATAGTCAAATGACTATTACAAATGAATAAGAAACGTATTGATTAAATGTTGCTATTAATATCTGTGGTATTTAAAGCAATTACCTCAAAGTTAAGGTAAAGGTGCACTGTATACAGAACCTTGCAAATCCTAGGCAAACCAGAAAATATCTTGGGTACGCCTCGTTTGATACATGCATGATATTGTGGGTAGAGTAGAACGAAAAGCCGCTTGAAAAGAATCACTCTAAACCAGACAACCTTGTTCTTGGAACTTTGGTTACTGGTTGTTGTTTTTTTTTTTTTTTTCCACTAGTCAATTCAGAAAAATACACACATTTATGAGCCATATCCTTTTTTATTAAGTTATTTTCTGCACATAACTATAAAACTCCATGATGAATACACATGTTTTCAAAACGTAGATTAGCTACTAAACTGAAAAGAAAAATGTACATGAGATCATTGGTACTGCTTACAAGCCACTAAAATGTAAATAACTAGGCCTGTCTCAAATATCGACAATGGAAATTAAGAAAGTCGTTGGGCCACATTTCACTTGAAAGTTTCTCTTGATTGGTCACCAGGACCATACCCACGATTGTGGCTTCAGCAAGGACAGATTATGTATTTACTCTTGTCTCTGTCACTTAGGCACATGGCATTTCCTCTGCTTCCAATACCTTTTCCTGCTTCTTTGCTTCAGATAATATTTACTGAGCTGCTGTTTACTGAGTACTTACTATGGGCCAGCCATTGCTCTAAATACTTTATACAGATCAACTCCTTTTATTGCCTTGATACTAACAATAATAATACCTACCCGGTTCTTTTGAGAACTCATTAACTTAATATTTGGAGAGTGCTTAGGACACTGCACGGCACATAGAAATTGTTATGTAAGTGTTTATCAAGCAATCGTATGAAATAGGTTGTATTTGTGATTCTCATTTTACAGATAAAGCAATGAAAGCAAAATTTGATTAAGGAACTCCCAGGGATTGTGAGCTAATACGTGATAGGACTAGACCTTAAACACCAGCAGTGTAACTCCAAAACCTATATTCATTTAATGTTTATTTTTTAGACAGACAGAGAGAGAGAGAGAGAGAGAGAGCAGGGAAGGGGAGAGAGAGAGAGAGGGAGACAGAGAATATGAAGCAGGCTCCATGCTGCCAGTACAATGTCCAACGTGGGACTCGAACCCACGCACCGTGAGATCATGACCCGAGGCAAAGTGAAAAGCTCAACCAACTGAGCCACCCAGGCACCCCCAAAACCTTCATTCTTGACCATGCTTAACAACTAGGCTCTGCCACATCACAAAGGTGTATAGGCTTTACTCCTTCAACAACTTGATCCTAAACACCTCCTCCAAGACCTTTCCAGAATTTATACCTATACACACACCGGACTGTAGTCCTCTTGAGCATATAAACCTTAATCTGTCACATAGTCAGTCTTCTCCTCCAGGGTACTGACTGGCATTGAACTGCACACATCAGAGGTACAGGACACGCAACAAGGCCCACACAGATTGATGTTCTTGGGGGTACAATGTAAAGATAGAAATATCCACTCAGTTTCATGATCCTTTTATCTCCTTATTTTTATTTCGGAGCAGATAACACCTAGATACCAATGACCCCTCTTTCCGCACTGATTATTCCCAAAACTATCCTTTAAAAACATGCACTGACAGCCCTACATTCATATATTTTTTTGTACTTTTTGAAAAATAAATACTGCCATCTTTATGGACTCGGGTTTGTGCTCCAGTTCTATCCACGTCAGTGGCCTAGCTGAGGGTCCTGGAAAAGTGATTTCACCTCCACGAGCTTCAATAACCTTAGCTTTCAGATAAAAAATAAGCTTCCAGTACCCGCTTATTAAGTAGTGGGGAGGAGTAAATAAAGCAAGATAATCATGGGCACAAGGTAAACATTGTATACTAAGCACGTAAATTCCTTTACCGGCTTTTACAAAGAAGTGAGATATAAATTTGAAACCAATAAACACAAAAAAACGAAGTTGAGCTCTAATGGTATTTGGGCTGCATATGTGAATTTTCTTTGTAGTTTTATCTTCCTAATACTAAAGTGGAAATGTATTTGCATTGCTTATATGTACGTTGACAGTTAGAGGTGGGACATATAAGAGAAAAGTCTTGAGTAGCACAAGGCAGTCACGTTGAAAATGAATATTTCTGGAGAATGATCTATAGTCAGATAACAGTGCTTCTAAGTTTTCACTAACGACTGCCTCTTCTAAGTGGCATGGTCTGCAGTGTTTGGTGATTTGGAAATCTCTAGATGTTCTTGGATGGGATGTATCCACTTCTGGGTACAGGTCCAAAAAAAGAAACTTTCCGGTTCTTACTTCCAAGAGTGATGCTACAGGTCAATATCGTCTAAAGTGGAGCATGCCGGGAATGAGCTCCGGAGTGGCTTTTAATATACTAGAGATGCTGGAGGCTCAATTGCACTAATGATGGATTATTGACAAACTGTATTACTGTGATGCATTTTTTAAAAGCATATGTTTGCTCCTATAAGGTGCTGTTCCAGTTTGTCTTGGTAGTCAGTGCATTTGTTTTATCTGCGTCTATTATCCTCATCCCAGAGAATCCTAACCCCACTATGACACGATACACTGACTTCCTAGGAGTCCTGCTTTCCTTCCCAAAAATCCACAATCAATATTTATGATTCTCATCTCAATAGAGGTCCTCGAAATAAATAAACAAATACCTAATAGTGCCCCCACGGCTTTAATGAGGTGATCAAATGGAGTAGAACTTAAGATTTGCCATTAGGTTTTAAAGAATGGCCAGGTCAGACTGAAGCCTTCTGCGGGACATGAACAATGAGAAGGATATAGCAATAATGCTCGAAGGGAAAGAAGGAAGAAAGAGGGGAGAGAGACACACACACACAGAAAAAGAAAATGATGGAAGACAGAAGAAAATAATAGCTTTTCTAGCCAGATACACACCAGAAGTCAAATTTGAGGAAAAGTCTACATTTGCCCAAGTCATGTTCCCTATTATTTTAAGGTACTGGCAGTCCCTTCATCTTATTAAACATTAACTCAAAAAGCCCGTCAATGCTTGGCTTAGTCTGACCTGACATTTTAGAATTTTTAAAAAAGGAAAAAAAAAAAGAGCCACACAAAAGCACATTAATATTGTTTGATATGTTTGAAATGATCCAAGGGCTTAAGTACTTAAACCACTGTAGTTCATTCTCAAAACCCCCAAAGAAGTTTTAATATTTTCCCTGTTGCCACACGTGTTCTTTGGGCATCTACAGAAGAGCAGCTACTCAGAACCATCATAATGGCAAAACAGCAGTTCAGAAAGAAGCACCAATTGGGGTGCCTGGATGGCTCCGTCAGTTAGGCGTCCGACTTTGGCTCAGGTCATGATCTCACGGTTCATGGGTTCGAGTCCCGCATTGGGCTCTGTGCTGACAGTTCGGAACCTGGAGCCGGCTTCTAATTCTGGGTCTCCCTCTTTCTCTCTGCCCCTCCCCTGCTCGTGCTCTGTGTCTCTCTGTCTCTATCTCTCAAAAATAAATAAACATTTAAAAATTTTTTAAAAAAAGAAAGAAGCACCAATAACAGCAATACAGATCTGACATGTTGTCTTTTCCCTGGCTTCCTGCCAATCCTCAGGAAATGAAAAATGTGGTTCTGAGGAAGTAGTCCCTTAAATCTTAATGTGACATTGGTCTGTCTTAGAGTTCCTCAATATTCACGGGCAATGCACTAAAAAGAAACTGATAGCTGGAAAGGAGAAACAGATTGAAAGTTTAGTTATATACAAACAGTCAGTAAGTGCAAATGAGAAATGGTGCCACAGTACACGGAGATATAATACCCTTGGTAGTCTTTGGGCTCATATCACAGATTCCCCAAGATGCACCAATGAATTGCCAGATTCATTGAACATGAATCACATAAATAATATGCCTGGTCCATAAACCAAGACATGACTCAACAATGTCGAATCTGTAGAGGGAGAAAGCAATACATTGGTAATATTGCCAGAATCTAATGCGGTACTTTTCATCTTGGTTATTGGCATCACCGTCCACTTCATTGTCCACGATAGGAACAACACAATAATCTTTAGGCTTTCACCTTCGTGAACACAACATATCCCCATCTGTTCACCAAACTCTATCAATTCACCTGTACTTAGGCCTTATTGCGTCTCCCTTCACTTGTCCCTCCTTAAATTACTGCTACTTGGCTTGTTAGGTTACTCGTCATCTGTCTCCTGTCTTACTCCAATCTCTTTGCCACTGATTTCGGTCCTCCTAATTCATCTGCTGCCAGAATTATCTTCCTATAACACACATTTCAAATAATTACTCTTTCTCAGCTCTGATGGCTTCTTGTTTCCTACAGGATAAAGTCAAAACAACTTTTCATGGTATTCAGATGGCTCCAACCTACCTGTCATGCCAACATCAGCCCTCAATATCCTTCTGTATGTTTCAGCTTCCTTAACCACAAGTGAACAGAGTTTGAAGCCATTTCCATGCTCCTAAACTGTTTCTATTTCTTCTTCTTCCTCTGCCTGATAAAATTTTTCTCATGGTCATGGTCAAATATCTCCCCTCTGGAGCAGATCCCTCCCCCAAGCGAGGCAATATCTCAAACTTCGTCCTTGAGTAACTTGTTGCATATCTCTATCAACAGGTTGTGCTAGATTTGGGGAGCTTCATCTCTGAATTGCAAAGTCAAGGTACACCATACTTACACAGAACAAAATGCAACAATTTTGTTTATTCATTTTTTTTCAAGGAAAAAAAATGTCTTTGAATTGCCTTCATTGTATCTCTGCAAAATACCAGAACCACAAAGCTGAAGTTTCCCGGGAGATCGTTAAGTCATATTTCAAAGCATGTGGTGTCATTTTGCCGCCCCCCCTTTGGAGTGGACAGAGTGCACACACAGGCTTAGTGGGAAAAGATTCTGTTGCCCGGAGAACACTTGGTGGGCAATGACCCAGAGAAAAGATAACGAGGGCTTCTAATGCTATCACCAAGAAGAGCTAAATGAGAAAGATTTCGCAGATGGTGAAGGAGGAAACATGTATATGAGGGAAGAAAAAAGAAACCTCATTTTAATCACACACTACCAGACAGACAGCCATCAAGAGGAGTTCTGCCTTTGCTATGATTGATATTTCTCAAAAATTCTCCTCACTTATGGGCCTCTCCAGATTCTGGGTTCTTTACTCCAAATTTGCCGAAGAATAAAAGGAAACTGCTTTTGCTGAGCAAAACAAGAAAAAAGCACTTTTGGAGTGAGATGTAAATGATAACCCTAAAATTAGAGAAATTGGAAATTCTCATTTTTAGTTGGGTGTTTTTCATTCTGCAGAGGCAGCACTCTCAGACCTGTTCTGAGTTCGCCTATCCCGTTCTAGGATCATTTGAGTATGTTAGGTTTTCAACTACTCTAAACTCCAAGATTCTAGCTCCTGATAGTCTCAATCTCATAGGAACCAGGAGTTTCCACAGTATGATTTCATGGAGTGTCTATCATATTCTATTCTCTGGAAGTCGTTTCTTCAAATGGTTCCCGTTATCAAAGACCCCGTACACCTACGTGGCATCATATTTAAATTTTGCAGGGACTTCATTGTAATCTCAGCAGTATCTGGCTGTCAGCAAGAAGGTGGTATAAGGGACTATAATCATTTTGCACAGAGTAAGGACAGGTCTAGCAGAAAATGTCTAATTCTAGGTGATGGCTCCTGCAGAGTCGGTAAAGGACACGTACTAATAAGGAACTGCAAAAAAGTACCAGTGACGACATACTCGTTGGAAAAAGCAAGCTCAGCAGATTCGCTGCAGCTAATAGACCCATTACTGCCACATGTCAAGCTATGAAAAATACCAAAGGACAGGAGCATCACAGTGAAAAGGATAAGAAGATGGCGACCACCATAAAAAAAAAAAAAGAGATACATTGGAATACCTGAATCATGCCTCCATATTTTTATTGGCTGAAAGTTAAGGTAACCGTGTCATCAAATCTAACATGGAGAACTAGGTGAACCGTCTATCAAATCTATCACACAGAAAAGTGTGCTAAAAAGCTTGTCCAGGACAATCGCTGCATTTTAATTTGCTACAGATATCACACTCTGTCACCAAATGCTTCACTCTGTTACTATCAGTCCAAAGCTCATTTCTAGTCATGCCTGTATTGTTATCACTGTCATCTGCTACTACATTCAGCCTCTAGGGCTTGGATCTTTGTTATTTAATGCTTATGCGTCTTTTCTCTTCTTACTTAGAAAATGTAAAGCCAGGCAAATGAAGAGAATGATAATGCGTGAAAATATTCTATTGCTTTTAAAGGGGAATTAATTCTCCACGTTCTTTCTAAAGCCTTCTGCTACCACCGGAAGACTGAGGGTCACGGTTTCTCTAGAAAACTGTGAGCTAGACCAGGAGTAATGCCAGGGCCCGGAAGCCTCTGGTAAGTTACCTTCGAGCAGGTGCTCACCAGCGTGCCCCAGGGCTGCGCTCAGGAATAAAGCACCGTCCCTGTGCAATGACCACAAGAAGCACCGAAGCTTAAAAGCCACGTACTTGAAATGTCTCACTGAAAATATAAATTTTTAATATAAAGAGGTGGAGGCACCACATAAGTAAACCAAGATGGATTCATAAAAATGCACACAGTATCCCCATAGGAATGCAAAATAGCTATTTAAGGCTTACAGTACCATTTATCAGCCAGGAAAATAATAACACAAACAAAAGATGAAAACACAACACCTGACCTTTTACACAGCTCGCTGTTAGTCTGGGCCAGGCTGTGGCTGTTCGATGCAACAATGAGAAAATGTTTCTGGATGTGGTAGGTGACATTCCAAACTTAGCATTCACTGGCCTGTGCCGCAAAACATTTATAGCACCCAGCCCTCCGTTAGGCATGGCTTCAAATTTACTGATTATTTTGAGTAAAAACGGAATTAAATAATAGAAGATTCCTGCAAATAAATGTAAAAGCAGGTGCTCTTTGAAAACGGATTTGCTTAGGTTGGGAGTGAGGGTGATTAATTAATCATGCATGGAAGAGAGAGGATACTCTCGGGTTACTGGCTTGCCCCTTAAGAACTTACTCTACGTTATCACCCAGTATCTAAGATACTGATCCTTTGCTATCATCAGTTTCTATGCTGTTCTGTGATGGGGCTTAACTCGATTTATCTAACTCTTAATTTCACCGTTAATAAAAACTGAGCATCAAGGAACATAGCTCACAAGGTTCTGAATAGTGCCTTTGGGATACACATTTTATCCTTCCCACTGTTTCTATTCTGGTGACATCAGTATGCAGAAGCCATTTCAACTGAATATTCCTAGACACAATAAAACTGTACATAGAAGGATAGGTTTGAGTTTAAATTCTGGCAATTCATACATGCGGATAGCACCAGCACAGGGGAAATCCTGGGCATTTGGGAACATAGGCCATTTGTCACTGGAGATTATGAAGGAAATCCTGGAAGAAGCACAGGTGTCTCTTTGTTGAAGTCTGTGAAGACAAGTGGGTCGGCAAGCAGAGGACTGTTCCCTCGCATCTATTTCAGGCTAACCCAAGTGGTGAGAAACCTTGCATAGACAGGGCTATCTATGCCCAGCATCTGACTTAGACCTTGAGAAGGCCACAGTCCTTTGCTTTATCTCAAAACCAGTTTAGCCACATTCGTATGTTCGGGATTTTGGGTCAAGCTGGAGACTCACTAAACACTATGACACAAATGTCCATGTGGAACTGAACATCGCCTTTTCCCCTGATACCTAAATTAGGCTGATCTCTTTCCTCTGCATGACATCCGTCCTTCCGGAAGCCCAGAACTGCAAGGAAAGGGATGACCGTCATTTTGTACCGGTGCTTGGCTGGGAATCAGAGAACTCACTTTTGGTGATTCCCCAGTATCTGCAGAGGGAATGATAAAAACCTGGTCTTTGGAATCAGACAGACCTGAGTTTGAACCCAGGGCAGTCATTTACCAGTTCCAAGGCTGCAGGGCAAGTTATTTAACCGCATCTGTGAAATGGGTCAAACAGCACCTGTCTTCTGTTGTGACAATTCATGGAGCCTCAGCTCAAATGCCTGCTCGAGAAATGTGGATGGTCATGAGGATGTTATAATATCAAAACTTAAGCATTGGTCCATGTTTTTTTTTAAATGAGGCACAGAAAAATATTAATGAGAGTAGAGGTGGGACCATGTGCTAAAAATACCCTGCACAAGTCTGTAACGACCTCCCAAGTTTTCTCCACGGGTGTTCCTTTTTATAAATATTGTATTTTCTTCATGTGTCATCCCCTGTAAAACCCTGTAGTCTGCTGTGTTTTTGCCAATGTGCCAGATAATCAGCAGATCACATTTAAAACAAAATGTTCACATTTGTATTAAAATGTGTCACTCTCCCAACCTCATTTGCTCCTAAATGAACTGTATATTTGGTATTTTGGCAGTCATTTTACATAAGATGTGTTGGTGTGTTGGCTATTACTAACATAACCTCAAAACTTCTTCATTCCTTAAAAAAAAAAAGCTAGTGTTGTTTACTTAGCATAAGCTTTATTTTCCCACAGTAATGTGCTCAGTTCCTCATTAGAATAATATATTACTATTTTTAAGTCAATTTGAATATGATTTACCATATTTTCCGTGTTGCTGTACATATGGTTCTTCATAGGCAAGTGCTGGTCAAATATACTACTCCTTGTAGAACAGACTTTTTTTTTTTAACGTTTATTGATTTTTGAGACAGAGACAGAGCATGAACAGGGGAGGGCCAGAGAGAGAGAGGGAGACACAGAATCTGAAACAGGCTCCAGGCTCTGAGCTGTCAGCACAGAGCCTGATGCAGGGCTCGAACCCACAAACCGCGAGATCATGACCTGAGCTGAAGTCGGACGCTTAACCGACTGAGCCACCCAGGCGCCCCAACAGACTCTTTTCTCAAGGGTCAAACATAAACAATATGAGGAATCATTCAAATTAATATGTCACTTTTTAGATATTCCTCAAGGATCCAAAAAAAAAAAAAAAAATGCCCGAGTCAGAAGTATGAAAACAAAGATAAACTAGGGACTCATGGTCCTTCTGGGGCTTTTTATCTATGAAGACATTTCTTTCAACAAAAAACGTACTCTATTTTATTATTTCTTTTGCCATCTTGGGCCTGTTTTGAAAGTGTTCATATCATCTTTTTCTCTTGTTCTCCATTCTGTGTGATTTTATTTGCTGGTATGCCATTGTTGTTTTAATAGCAGATGTTCCCATTATCAAGCGACCCAAAATTGTTAGTTGAAAAAAATTCAAGAGCACTATTTTAAATGTTAACTTTTCACCTGTTAGGACTCTTACCATCTTAATTGTTCTGGTGAATGCTTTTAGGAGAAGTCAAGATGCAGTTAACATATTTGGAGCACCTTTAAAACATGGGGCATGCTTCGTATCTATTCTGTGCCTCCATCCAGGCTTTATTCAGAACTTGTTTACAATAAACTATCTATGGTAAGTCATCTTCAAGACAGAAAAAGCCCCATTTTCCATATTCAACCCCAACCCCTTCAAAAATCTTTAAAATAATTTTCTGGAGGATTTACTTTCCAAAAAGAGATGAGCTCTTTGGTCAACCCCGGTTATAGGAATTTACTCATCGTATCTTAGTAGAGAAAAGTTTTATTTGAGCAAATTAATTTGAGCAAATTCACCAAATAAATGATTTCATAAGCAACTTTAACTTCATTATTCAAGCAACTATCACAACATAACACCCCCATCAAATTAATGGCAGGGATAGACAATCTGAAGATGAATCATTTAACATGTCCTTCGCAAAACAGCAATGGAGTCTATTTTTACTTTATCTATTCAATTTCCCCCTAACAATGTGAAATTCCTGTACAAGCACAAAGCCATCTGCACTTAATTAATCACACAATCCACCCAAACATCATCAGATCCCAAGAGAATGAAAACGTGTGTGTGTGTGTGTGTGTGTGTGTGTGTGTGTAGTTAAATAGAATCTTTATGTAATACATTTAAATCTGGGCATATCTAAATGATCTAGAAAAAGAAGCATGGCCCTGCCAATCAATTAAATCTCTAATTTTAGAAACAGCCAGCCAGCTATAGGGTCCCCATCACTACCTTTTACCTTCCTGATACTGATTCTGCTCCCTAGAAAACATTATATTTAAGGTCTTGGTATGTATGATGGGAAATTTCTAAAAGAGCTCATACATTAGGAGGCATGCCTTCTCTATCTTCCTAAAGATCAAGAAATGCATCACCTTCAGAAAAAAAACCACTCATTAGTGTTCTGTGTTCTGTGGGCCATAGTTCATCCAGCTCTGTCCCATCCTGTGACAACAGGAATGATGTACTCTGAAAAGTGCCCTTCCTTTTCCAGTCAGCAGATAAAAACCCAACATGGTTAGGAATAGAAATAATTACAGTAAAAATCAATAAGATTAAGTTTTACAACTATAGGTGTAGGGGAAAAAGGAGAGGCTATAAATCTCGCTGTTGCACTCTATTTTGCAATCTTTCCTGCCAGTAATTCTTTGGTTTCCAGGTGTTGTCATGTTTATTTGTTAGTCATGCTATTCCTTCAGGGTTGGTTGGTTCCCTGGGATCACTAAGCCACGAATACTGAAAAGAACATTACCCGGGAACCTGGTGTTCTAGATTCTAATTTCAACTCTCCCAGGATGAGTGGGCATATCTGAGACAGAGGCTTTAGATACATGCCCCCTTAAATATTTATCAGTAAAGAAGTCCTGACTAGCCAGTTCTGTGGAGCAAACTGAAGCTTACTATGGTTATCTGCTGATATATACATATACATGAAATTAATTATGACAACTGGAATTGTTGGGTTCTTCTCAAAGGGAAAGAACTGCTCTCTCATTGCAGAAAGAAATCATCTGGTGTTGGAGAATTAACAACAGCCAATCTCATATTATGGAGAAAAAAAAAAAAAAAAAGAAGCTCACGTTGTGAGTCCTAGAGCCTTCCTTCGAGTTATCTGAAAAGTGGTGATATGGAGACTTCAAAACATTAACTAATTTTCATTTTCAGCATGACACATATTAATGAATACCTCTTCTTGCCTGGGCACTGCGAGGTATATGAAGGCTACCGCACTGAAAAAAAAAAAACACACAAAAATTCTTAAACTCCTTGAACTTACATTCTAATGAGCGAGAGAGAAATAAGTCAAATATATTTTGTAAGTACTCTACACACACACACACACATACACACACACACACACTACATATATACATACTTGTGTACATGCATACATGCATTGCACACATGCATAAATATCTTTTTAACAAAGTTAAAAAGAAGAGGAGAAAAGCGGGGTGTGTGGGATCCAGTAGGAAAGTGCTACTTGGAATAGGGTGGTCAGGAGGTTCTCACTGCTCACCTGACCAGAAGGAGGAAAAATGCTGAGCTAAGTGGGAATTTGGAAGAAACACCCCAAAAGCAGAGCAAATTTAAGGCTTTGGAGCGGGGAATGAAGCTGGCCTTGTTGCCAGAACAGGGAAGATGTAAGTGTGGCTGAAGCTGAGTGAGAAGAATGTGGACAGAGATGTCTTACGTGGTCTTGTAGCTTTTGGTTTTAACTTGAAGTAGGATGTGTAACCACTGGAGGGCTTTAAACAGGAGGAATCTGAATCATATTTTGCAAGAATTACTCTGACTACAGTTTTAAAAATAGATTTCAGTAGGGGTCAGGGTTAGAAGCAGAGAGACTAATTAAGAGTCTTTAGACACTCTTTGCCACGCAGACGAGATAGCAGGAAATTAAACAAAACAATGCAATAGCATGCATGCCCCTGTATGAAAACAAAACAAAACAAAACAAAAGCTTTTTAACAAAAATCCACAGCATCCTGAAAAAAATTGTAATCACCAAACAGTTAATTGAAAGGAAAAGCCAACGGGATTTTAAAAATGCAAGTTCTTTGGGGCGCCTGGGTGGTTCAGTTGGTTAAGTGTCCGATTTGGGCTCAGGACATGATCTCATGGTTCGTGGGTTCGAGCCCCGCATCGGGCTCTGTGCTGAAAGCTCTGAGCCTAGAGCCTGCTTTGGATTCTGTATCTCCCTCTCTCTCTGCCCCTCCCTCATTCATTCCCCCCCCTTTCTGTCTCTCAAAACTAAATAAGACATTAATTTTTTTAAATGCAAGTTCTTTAACAAATTATATAAGTCCCTAATCCTTTATTTGTCTTATATTATTCTTTTATGTATTTTTCTATACCTACTTAGTGAAATTTATAAAACAGATATATGCAGACAAAAGGAAAAATTGAAATCCAAATATTTTTTATGTATATTGCAGTCTCCTTTATGTTAGAACACACTAATAATTAAGGCCTAAAAACTAAATTTTAAATATGAAAATAATATAACAACTCAGTATGCTGAAACATAAAGAAATGATGTCAAATTATGAGCACTGTGATAAAAGTCTCAGACACTATTTTGCTTTGAGCCCTCACAAAATCCCATAAAACAAATGGAAATGAAAAATCCAAAGCTTTGAGATGTTAGATAACCTATCCAAGGTCCCAGAGCAAGTAAATATCAGGCATCAGTTCAGATCCAAGTGTCTAATTCTAGATCTTGTTTTCTTCTCTTATACCACAGCTGCCATGGTCTTACTTGAGGAATTTTTTTTTTTTTCTACAAAGTTTCTCAAAATAGAGATTGCACAGCCAAATAACCTAATATCTAAAAATGGTCCGTACTGTCAATAACTTGCCTTGATTTGGCCAATCTGTACTCTGTTGGTCTGTACATCGCATTTCTGGCAAAGGGATGCAGGAATCTAGAGCTCTGGTAAGTCAGGATGAAGAGGACTCATGAGGTTCTTCTGTGTTTGGATGCAAGTAAAAAGCCTTTAAAGAAAACACTGAAGAGAAACTCCAAAAATGTCCGCTTCCCCATTTTGGTAGGGGGTTGGGGGGTGGATGAATGCCTATCCATTAGTATCTTTTTTCTCTTCTCTTTACAGTAAAATCCTGATTTAAATTCACTTAATAAATCTTATCTTGAAAGGCAGGTACACATTTTTGTAAATTTTCACAGTTTGGAGAATGTTTTGTTTTCCACTACCTAAATGAAGAGATGAAAAACTGTTTCACAAATAAAGCTGAATTCCATGGTAAAAAATATGCACTTCCCACTCTCAAAATCTAAGAGAGGTAAAATAAATCTCATTCTAAAATTTTACTTCATTTTGTAAAGAATTGCAGCATAGATTTAATTTAAAATAAGCAACGTAATTAAAGTGGAAAGTCCCTGCTTACACATTTTAAAAGGTCAGTGTCAAAACTTGACACAAGAAAATGTGTTTCAAATTGCACCTTTTAAATTTAAATTCCTCTTTAACTATTCTCTACAAAGTCAGTCACTGCAGGAGAGGAGTACTTCAGGAAATTTTAGAAATTTAAAGCAAAATATGCCACTAGCAACATTATACAAAAACCCAAGAGAGATCCTGACATCATGTGAATTTCTTTAAATGTGTACAATATATCTTAAAATGCATTTTAAGCCTATTTGGCAACATTTAACTGGAAGTGTTTTTGAGTTTACTCTAAAGAAAGACAATAATTAAGAGGATAAACAAAACAACTGATGGTCTACAGAACATTGCAAATGAATAAGTAATAATTAATCAGGACACTCATTGGATGAGTGTCCCTATGTAATTGAGAGATTGTTTAGTAATATATTAAATGAATTCATTTACATTGTTTTAATAGTTTTGCTCAAAATTCTACCTGTAGTGAGATCCTGCATACATTTCCTTGATTTTTTCATTATATTTTATATACACATGCACAGGCACATATATATACATACACACACTCTATTCCTATGTGTTTCCTATATATGTGTATGAATATATACACATACATGTATATGTGTATATATATATATTATGTATATAGGAAATATATAGGAATATAGAGAGTGTGTGTGTGTATATATGTATATAAATATACATGTATATGTATATATACATATATATACATACATATATATATATACACACACACACATAATCTGTACTAACAAATAAAAATGCACACATATATTTATAGTTCTCATATAAGTTACAAGTTAGATTTATTCTCTTTATTACACTTGTGCTATTTATTTCATGCTTGAATTCTCTAAGCCCACCTAGTACAGGGATAGAGTCTTATCATATCTTTTACGTTCCCATCACGCCAAACACAATACAGGAAAACAGATGCTAAATTCATGAGCCTTAATTAACACATTTGTTTTAATGAAAATTATGGAAAAAAATAGACGCCAATCTACTCTTTTACCCTTACATTGGGAATTAAATGTGAGGAGCTAGTGACTTATTCCAAAAGCTAAAGAATATATTTAGTTAATAAATTTACATAAAGTTTATGTCATTTTTCTAGCCTTACACATCTCTCATAAGGAGATAGGGCCCACGTGATTTGTTTCCATATGTCTTTGTACCAGCTATTAATTACAGTGCAATGAATCCTGAACAAGAGTCAAAGGAGATCTTTAATACAAAGAGGCTTCCTCATATAAAAAGAAAATCAAGTAGGTAAAGGAAATAATTTTTGTAGGCCAGAACAAGGTAAAAGTACAACTAATAATGATGTTCAGAGAAGAAAGGATAAATAAAACAGAGTGAATACTGTATTTCATACAGTTTCAAAGCAATTCATCGAAGAGTCCAATAAACTAAAGGAAATCATAACTAAGTGAGTCAACTATTGATATGATGAATGAAATTTTTACTGTGAATTTTGTATGAAATTAAATCTTACAGAAAAATTTGGAAAAGCCTAGTGAAAAAACTTTTCAAAGTATATTTCAAATGGCATCTACTGTCCTCTTTTATATATAAATGTGTATGTGTTACATATTTAGTATATGTAAATATAATATAAATGTTATATATGTAATATGTGTAGTAATAAATAATAAATATATTATAGATATATATGTAAATATAGGTATATGAGTTTGAAAAATTTACCCAATTCATTAAAACGAAATGTAAGCAAGGTGAAATTGACTTCATGACGGTACACGTGAGTTCAGTGTCTCTTCTCTACACTCTAGGATGGATACTAGTCATATCGTACTTTTCCACTGTGTTCCTAGTTCCTCTATAAACTCCCTGAAGACGGGGACTGCACCTCATACAGCCCTCCACTCGCTGTCCTTAGCATACTTTCTTTTAAAGATTTTTTAACGTTTATTATTTTTGAGAGAGAGACACAGGGTGAGTGGGGGAGGGGAAGAGAGGGAGACACAGAATCCGAAGCAGGCTCCAGGCTCTGAGCTGTCAGCACAGAGCCCGATGCAGGGCTTGAACCCAGGAACTGTGAGATCATGACCTGAGCCGAAGTCTGATGCTTAACCGACTGCGCCACCCAGCGCCCCTAGCATATTTCCTTGAGTGACCAAGTGACACTTATTTGGAGAGATCCAAAGACTGATGGAATTCTTGCAAACTTACTCAGTAAGTAACATTCCAAAACGAATAGTTCACTTTTTACTCATGCCTCGGTCTGCCTCCCTTTTAAAAATTTCAGAGTTGCAAATAAATATGCAACAACTGCAAAAAAATTGTTTTAAGAACTGGATTTTTCTCCATATTTAAAAACATCATTTCAATAGCTGACAGTCCAACTAATTTTTCACAGGAGAGGTTAGTATCCCTTATGTTTGAAGATGATGCCATCACCTACTAGAAAGATGGCACAGCCTTTTTTTTTGCCTCTCCTACATGCTCAGGGTGACAGATCAGTAAAAGTGTTAATCAGGATAGAGCTAGACTATGGTATTCTGATTGAGTTACCTCCTCTTAGATGCGTTAACCACCAGAAACCCAATATATCTTCATAATGCTTAGAATTATATTTCCTTCATTTTCTAATTAAAGGCCTGATTATATTTATGACAGTTAGAGAATTTAATATGTGCATGTTTACTTAGTTGAAAAATTAAATTCAGCAGCTCACCTACTATTCACTACCGCTTTTATAATAAGAAGAAAAATGTAAGTAGCCTTAATGTTATTGTCTCAAAATAAATTAGATGAATAATGTTTTCCCTTCATTATATGAGAGGGGAAAGAAAAAAGAGTACTGAGAAACAGTTTTAGAAAATAAAGGGAGGGGTGCCTGGGTGTTAAGTCGGTTAAGCGGCCAATTCTTGCTTTCGGCTCGGGTAATAATCTCACCGATTCACGAGTTCAAGCCCTGTGTCGGGCTCTGGGCTGAGATTCTCTCTCTGCCCCTCCCTGCCTTCTCAAAATAAATAAATAAAACTTAAAAAAGGCGGGGGGGGGGGTATACCCTTCAAGGAAGTGATTAAAGCTAGAACAGAATAAAAATGATACTATATGCTAGACTGAAATTTTACTTTATGCTCTAAAATTTTGAAAATAGTTTAACAGAATTCACCAGTATGAACTATAATACGACTCACTTATCAAGTTTGGATTTTGAATTTGTCCTAAAAAAAAATTTATTGACTTATTAGCAAACATTTGTATACAACGTACAGAATTAATATTTTGACTAGAGTATTCAAGTAATCGTAAGTGAATTTCTGAGGGAAAAATGATTCCATTATTTTAAATGTAATTTTGAGATGCTATATTGTTGGCAATATTTCCAAAATGTATAGAAAGAATAATAAAACAAAAGGGCTTGAAGACAGTCTCCAAACCATACTGTCACCCACCCTACTCCCAAAGAGATGTCACATACCAGAAAATGGAGAATTTTACAACGCTAGATATTTAAAACAGTTGTATTTGTTAAACCGTCTAGTTGTAAAGCTTTAATGCTTAGGAATCTTAGATTCAAGAGCAGGTGTCTCATTCTCCATTCTTGAAATAAGCATATATGTCCTCGTATGTCACTTGTCCTTTGCATATACTTACCTCTGTCCCCTGAACTGAAAACTTTAAATTTGGGGACCATGATTTGTGCACCTCTGAATTCTCTCACTCCACTTGCACTAGTCTGGGCCTTGGCTTTGTCTAATAATTCTCCTCTCCTCTACCTAGTGAAATGGTGCTGTTATTTCAAGGCCCATTTCAGGTGCTCTGGATCATCTCCTGACCCCCTTCTGACTTCCACTTGCCTCCACAGAGAGCCACAGTGTGACTTTCATGGACCCTACATTCTTTTGCCTTTGTGTAGCACTTTCATTATTAGAAAATCTTACAAATTCTATGTTATGACCCTTGGAAAAAGATGAAGACATTAATATTACACACTAAAACATTTTATTTGACCTAAAAGGTCCTTGTTGCATCTGATTTTAAAAGAAGTTAAGACTTTGTCATTGGTTCCTAAGAGTATTTTGGGGCCAAAGTATTGTACCTACCATGCCCAAGGAAAGACAAATCTACCTTAGTGCCCCCCATACCGCTCCAATGCCAGAGTTAAAGATTTTATACCTACTTATTCCCCAAAGCACTTTATTAATACTCAGCTCAGTGCAAAGAGCAGCCCCGAAGAAATGTTTGTTGAATGTCACTGATCAAGATTTCGCCTTTCCTTAGTAGGCAATTGATTATGTTTTACCTCTCTAAAACTTGTGATTTCATTCAAAGAATGAGGCAAGGTCTTATGCACTTTTGTATATCCACGGACTCATAAATTCATTGGTATATAGTAAATATCTGTTGATTCAAACTGAATGAAATTGGTGCTTATCTTTGCCAATGCGTACCAGATGCTACTGACGGCCAGTGTGAAACGTTTTTTCAAGGAGAGGGGACAGCATCCTGCCCAAAGAGAGAAATGCGTGAAGCTTCATTCAAATATTTGTCATTCAAATATATTCAACTGTCCCAACCTCAGGTTTGATGCTCGGAATGGCCAAATCACTGGAAATTAACCCTAGTTGTAATCCATTACCAAGAATCACCATTGGATTTTATGAGTCGTGTCCTTATATTATCACAGTGCCTTTACCTTGACTGCTAAGGGTTGGCCACAAGTCTCAGAATGAAAATCAAAAAATAAATGAGAAAATGAGCAGTTGTCTTAAAAATTATAATTTACAAGGGCTTGCACCAATTATTTATTACACATTTATTTATTCATTATACCAATACAATTCCTTGTTATATTTTATTTCTAATGAGTATAAAAGTACAAAAATAAGAACTTGTATGTAAGATATTATAGTAAAAACAGATCCAGTTAATTATTAGCTATTTAATATTGTCCTATCTCTACTTACTACATTAAAATAAACTACCTACATAAACTATTTGTATACTCATCCACTCAACTGACATGTAAGAAATGTCTCTTACAGATATTGTACCAGATACGAAGAACTATATGTTACCAAAGATCTCAGTCTAGTGAGACAAACAGTCCATTATATTACATTTAGATAAGTATTAAGAGAAGTAAACATTTGTGCCAGAAAAACACATGAGGGCTCCTAACTCTGGTTCAGGTTGCAAGTGAGGAACTTGAGATTTCTGTTAATAAAATCATGAAAAGAGAACTAAAAAAGCCACGTACAAAATAGAAAAAAAAAATTACGTCACCTATAATCCTACCACACACGCTTGAGCTACGTGTTGAAAAACAGTGACAATGTAGCTGGAAGAAAAAGAGAATTTGCATTTGAGGCAGGCAAAAGGCAAACAGGGGTGAGATAGCATCACAAAATCAGAAAAGGTGCTAGAACGCTGGGGCCGGGGGGAAAGGGATGTGTCATATATGATGTGAGTCCAGCCCTCCTCTCTGCCTCTATGGAGGGGGCAGGGGTGGAGGGGGGATCAAAGGCAGATGGCAAAAGAAGGAGAACACCCCATACAACAGGAGGGGTGAAGTTAGCGAATACTCACACACCTCCAAGGGGCCAAAGGCCAGAATGAAGCCGAGCTGAAGAAATTCTACTAGTCTCCCTCCTCAGTGATAAGATGTTTCAGTCTAGGTGGACGATGACGATTGTCCTATTTTAGAAGCCTGCGTGTACTATCCTGCAAGGGACCGACTTTGACCAAACATGTTCACAGTTTTCATTTCTTCAGTTCCTCGTACCAGCACTAAAGACCAGCAGGGAGGTCATTTCTGGGCGGCGCCTGGAACCAAGTGGCCAACAGCCTGCAGAGCAGACTGCCTGAGTGTCATCGTGACTCCTGCGACACATACCTCACCCGTGACTCTCCCTCTGTGAGAAAGACACATCGCGATGGTAGGAAACACAAAGAAACGGATAGAAGTAACAACCACCACTGCATTTCAACGAGGAAGGATACCTCCTACTCCATTCTCCGCCCCTCCTCCTGCAGGGGCAACGATCCTGCCTCCCCCCAGTCTCCAGGTCCTCCTGGAGGAGGTATGATGCCAGCACCCCATAAGGGTGCCATGATGCCATGATGCCAATGATGGGCCCTCTTCTTCCTGGGATGATGCCAGTGAGACCTGCTGTTGGAATGAGGCTGCCTATGGGAGGCCACATGCCAATGAGGCCTGGGCCCCCATTGATGAGACTTCCTGCTTGTTCCCATTATGGTTCCCACTTGGCCAGGAAGGACTCAACCAATAGATAAGGAGACACAAGAATCTCTTTATACCCATTTTATCTTACTTGGTCTACTTCAACAAGAGATCATGGTGCTGTGACTTCGGTTGTTTTGTAACAGCATGACAAGGAAGACTGGCTCCCCCTTCCTATCAAATAGGGAATCATTTCTGCAGAGGACATAGTAGGACACACACACACACACACACACGCACACACACAAAAGCAATTCTCATTTTTACTGAGAAATGTGAAAATAAAATTGTCAATTGTTTTAGTTAAAAAATAAAAATAAATGAAGACGAGCAGAGAAATGGCTCCCACTTGACCACCACAAAAACGAAGTCTCAGAGAAGTGCAGAGTTTCCCTCCAGGTCAGAGTTACAAATTAACAGGATCAGAACTAGCATTTCTGTCCCCCTCTTTTCAGTGGAGTTTTCAAGGCCTATGAGTTCTACAGTGGAAAACACAGAGAATTAGGGGCTGGAAGGTAGCTGATACTGCTACCCAAATCATTAATTCTGAACTTTTTAATCTTAATTTATTTAGATAATTCCTTTAATTTTCCGTTTTGTTGAGTCTATGTAGTCATATCATTAATACGACCTAATTTCTTAAAAGATTAGAGGCTTAACAGAGAAAGAGAAAAGAAATGATAAACTCTGTTTTTGCAGATCCATTTGTAAGCTTTTCAATAGTGAGTCAACTATGAATATTTCATAATTGCATATTTTCTTTTTGGGGACCAATAGCCATTTTAATATAGAAACCATTAATAGAATTACCAGATGGGTGCTTTATTTGCTTTTAAAGTGGTTACAAATAGTAGCAATTAGTCATTGATGAGACCTCTAAGTCAAGAGGTTTTGCAGAATTCAGCACCATGATAATTTTTTGGTATCATCTGCAAAACAATAAATACAAAAACGTTTGTAAAAAACAACATATGTCTTGACAATTTTCTAATTATCTGTGTGTAAAACAGTCAATTCTTCTGCACAGACGGAACTTTTCACATGACACATTTGGACTCCAAAGCCTACAAAAGAGGACTAGAAATTAGTGAGCCCATATTTCTACAATTTGTTTGTATCTGATTCTACCCCAAGTCCAGAGTTATGTTTATTTTTCCCACAAAAAGAGGTAACTAATTGCTTTTATGAGAAACAGGGTGGGGGGGGGAATGGGTGTTGAACTGAAAGCCTGAATTTATTCAGAAATAGCATTAAAAACCAGTCTCCACACTTTTCAGTGAAAATAAGAGGGGAAGGATGCCAGATGGAAATTGGCCAAATGGTGTTCTTTTAGGAATTGCACCTAAGTTATCCTGAAGGCGGAAAAAAAAAGAAGAAGAATGAGAGGGAGATTCCAACAGGATGCCCTGAAAAAGTTGCCTGCTTTACTTGTCACAAAAGGAGCACAAAACAGTCATTATTCAAACATCATAACAAATCTGTAAAAACAAAACAAAACAAAACAAAAAACCTACTGAATATTTTAGACCAGGAAATACCAATTTATAGTGACTTTTTGTGACATTTGGAATCGATCTATTACACTCTCTCTATATAATCAATGCTTGATGATTGCATTTAACTCCTTCCCAATGTATTTGTTTATGTAGTCGGTATTGGCATCTCATATCCATCCCACAGCCTTTGTACATGTTTGGAACTCACTCATCGTCTGCAGATCCCAACACAGAGACGTGCCTACATGCCTGCCCACCTCTCCCTCCTACACCAGCTGAGAAAAGCAACCGCCCATGTCACTGTATGCTCCCCAGAGAGTCTACTGTCACTGCACCTGTTTTTGTCCCTTCAGAAAAAAAAAAAAAAAAAAAAAGAACCAGGGTTGAGACTTCTCTTGCTTGAAAGTCTCCAAAAATTTAGGCTCGAATTAAGGGTCTCGCTTTGGAATTTACAAAATATTTAAGATCAGAAAGCCTCTCACAGATTGGGATTTTGAAAGTGTTCCAAGAATCACCAAGTTGCCTTTTTTACAAATAGATAAAGACTGTGACGATATGCGCTGGGTTAGGTCTAGGAATGTAGTACATATTTAATCAGAACACTTCGCTTCATCAAATTTTTAAATAAGCAACCGGAATCCAGATATATAGCATGTGTGGTTTCAGATTACATTTCAAAAGGCTAACTTCGCATTCACAGGCTTTGAAAAGGGGAATCCTTGAAAGGGGTATTTGAGTGACAAAAAGGGGGGGGTGTCCTAGTGGTTTTGGTTTAGTGAATAAAGCTGAGAACGGAAGTGTTGAGCTCCCAGAGGCACAGAAGCTCACTGGAACTTCATTTTGCAACTTGGAAGAATCCTCATTATTTTATCCATTTGACCTTTTGATTCCACTCCTTCCTGCCTCTGACAAGATCTTATTTCATCGATGTCCTTTCCCGTTTCTGTTCAACCTCTTTCTTTCACCCTATGAACCTACCTGAATTTCCTTATATTGTAAAAAAAGATCTTTCCTCATTTCTTCCATCACCAAATTGCTGTTTCCTTTCCCCTCCTGCAAAATTCATGGCAGAGTGCATGGCATTCAATGGTTCCGCTTACTTAAAACACTCTCCATGAAACCTGTTGTACTCTTACCCGGCCACCATGCTGATGAATCTATTAGAAATGTGACGTAAAGCAGTCTTTCGTCACTCTTTAATTTTGTTGATCTGAGTTCTGGGAATTGGGCTTTAATATCAACTCGTGCACCTATGAACTGCTTAAACTGGGGCAGCTATTTAACTTCTCTAAGACTTAGCTCTCTTACATTTAAATTGGGGGTGCATGGGTCTTATTTATTTATTTATTTATTTATGGCCTGGGTCACTTTTAAGGACAGCCAAGTTTCCTTTGAGCAAATTACTTTTCATCCACTGAATTCAGTCTGGTAAGTCTGTTATTCAAAGTGTGTTGCCTTTCCTTAACCAAAAGGTTGACAAGCCGCCCCCAAAGGACATTTTGGCATTCCAATGGAGTTTGACCAGTGAGCACAGTGATGAAATACATTTTAACATAAGTGGATTTAAGACATTTCAGGAGTCGTACCTGAAAGAGAGTTGACCAATTCCTACTAACCCCTGAATTTACCCCTACCGTCTGGAGCTGGAATAGACTTTTCTTTTTCCTGACCATGTTCCTTCTTTCAACACTAGCTTCTCTCAAGCCCTACCTCATGGCTCCCAAAGCTATCTTTGGTTTAAAATATTAAGTTATAAATTTGGTTTATATAGCTTGAAAACAAATTGTGTTATTAGTATTAAATGAGCTAAGCTGTGTAATATTTTAATTAAAATGTTCAAAATTAAATTCCGAAATTAGCTTCTTTTCCAAGTCTATTGGTCTTCTCCTTTCTCCTCCAGCCTCCAATCATGTATATTTTACATCGTTTTCTCCATACACGTTGTTATCTGTCTCCACATCATGCGTCAGAATCACACGATAAGGCTTTATCAGACTGTACTTGTGGCCTGACAAGTCTCTTTTTCTCCAGCACTTTTACTGCCAACTGCCCTCCATTTCACCAGTAGAGCCATCATTTTAAACACTTACTGACTTATACCCTTGCTTCAAAGCTTTCAGTGACTTTCAAATACTTACAGAATAAACCCAAGTTGCTAGACATAAAATTCAAGGCTCTTCTGGAGCTGAATTTACTTGCTCTTTCCAGTTCATATTGAGTCGCTCATCCCATATTTCCTACACTCTAACCACACTGGATTATGCAACTTTTACCAAGTATGCAACGAAATTTGAGACTTTCATTACTTTGCTCATGATTTCTTCTCCAGCTGAAATGTCTTTCTTCCTTCCTAAGTGTAAGTGGACTTAATTTGTTACAAGGGCCAACTAAAAAGTTTCTTGTTTCATTAAGCATTTCCCAAATGTCTTCACTTTCTTTCTTTATCTCTGTCTTCCTATAGCATTTATAACACATCTGGCTGTCTTGGTTTGTTGAGAGCAAAATTGGTTTCTTTCCCATATTTACATCCCTCGTCTTAAGCACAGTTTCTGGGCTAACGCATGTATTCCATAGTCATTACCAAGTAATTGGTTCCCTCTGATGATCTTCAGAATACAAAAATATATTCTGAATTATATATTTTATATAATTATATGTATATGTATATGTATATGTATATGTATATATATTGGAATATATGGAAGGTATATGAGAAGAAAATATATATTTCAAAATACTTTATATGGATAGATAGATAGATAGATAGAGTGTGCATCCAAAATAATCTAGCACTTTTATACCTTTATACTCCTTTGGTTAATGTGTCAGCATGTCAGTACACGACTCAATGCAGACATCAGTATTCTTGATATATGTTACTTATCGGTATCAATAAAAGTTATATTCTGAATTTGCAAACCAAACATTGAGAAAATCCTAAATTATATCCAATGATGTGATATTCTGACAATATGTTATATCTGAGGCTGTACCCTTTCATAATAATATTAGCTGGAAAATTTTAAATTGTCACACCATAGGTAACAGCAGCATTAAAGGCATGATGGCATTCCTTCTGAAACCTATCGAAAACAATAAAAATTTCAAACAAAAATACAATCTCTTATAAAAATTAGATGATAACACATACTGAATATGATTTATACAGGATTTTACAGACATTTCATGGTAAAGCATAAAGCAGATATTTTGAAAATTGTGCATTATGAGTGTGGATATTTATATATAGAATCGTGGGTTAAACGCTTTGCATAGATACGGGATATGCAACCTCCGCATTATGTGGAGAATATGAGTGGCTTCAGCACCAGAGAATAACTTTGCAAGACATTTTTCTTGAAAGATTTAACAATATAAGCACCACACATTGATCATTATTCATAGACCAGGGGTTCTAAATGCTTGAAACACTAGACAACTCCTGGCATGCTATAAGCCCTTTCAGCTCTAACAGACGGAAGCTGAATTTCCTTGATTGCCAGCCAAAGATCAGACAGAAAACACCAAGGCAGAAAGCATCTAGTTTAATAGAATATTGTTTAATTGGAATTAAAGGTGAAAAAATAAAGAGAGAGAGAAAAAAAAAAAAGGAGCAACTCCACAGCCTGTGCCCTTCAATATTGATGATCCTTAAAATTTCACTGTCACGGAACTGTCAGAACTGTCTCACTACAAATGAAATCTTATGAGTTATTTTACTTTATTTTTTTTTCCAAAGAAAACAGCAAATCCTAGAAACTACAGGGCAGTGAAAATCATATCTGTACTATTCGTGGTATTAATTCTCTTTTTTTTTTAAACCATAAAACACAAAGAGGAAACAGAAATCATTGAAAATACTTTAATAATATGTGGCAAAATAAAAAAAATAAGTACAAATACTTCTGGATAAGGTCTGAGATACAAATCAGCTTACAGCTGGAACATGAGTTCAGGCAATGATAGAGGTAAAAATGGGATTCCATAGATTTGATGAGTGACGATGCTTTAAGCGTTCAGCCTCAAGATAGCCTCCAAGGCATGACTTCATTTGAGATCAGAGCTTAACATCAAGGAAAGCCTCTTTTGACAGCATTAGAGCAAAGGAAGTTTATGTTAAAATCATGTTTGTATTTCTCCCCAAACATCATACAGAGTTGCAATATTATCACACAGAAATAGTTCCAGTTGACCTGACTCCATCTTCAAAGAATGGTTTTGTGTCTATTGATTTTAGAAACCATGCATTAAATTGTATTCCTTTTGGTATTAATTATACTAATTCCTCTACTAAAGAATTAGGGCTCTGGGGCAGAACACTCTTTCGGTGCCAAGAAATGACCAAAGAGATCAGTTGTCTCTACGACTTTGTATTCTACATAAAGTATGGCAGCTGATAGCTCCGAATTCCAAGTCCAAGAAAGATATATTTTCAGTTAAAGCGCAACTCCTATCCTGTGAGGGTTGCTTCTTCCTCTCTGGTGCTCCCTCCACCCTGCTTTGAAAGTTATTCCCCTCACAAATTGGGGTCACCACTCCTCTGTCTTTGAAGACCTCTGCTGTATCACTCCCATCTCTCCCAGCGTCAAGTTGTACCTCCATAACATGAATCTAATGCCTTCTACATTTTGAGCTACTTTCCAGACTTTGTTCACAGCTTCCTGCCTTGGCACCCACTTGTTGTCCACCAGAGCTCTCCCTCGTGGCAACATGTAGTTCTCACATCTGGGAAACACATATTTGTCTTGCTAACAACAGAGCGCCCGGAGTAGAGTAGATCCTGAGTGACACAGGGGAATGAGAGCGCTAACAGGGCTCATATGATTTGTGACGTATGTGTACATAAATATGTGTAAATCCCCTCACCTGTGTCACCCAGCATTTCATATTTTACAAGAATGCAAAATCTCCAGTACCTAATCTAGGGGAGAAACTCAACAAATACTTATCGAATGACTAATATCTATACACTTTATTGCACGTCTTCGAATCACCCAAGACTTCCATTTATAGCATCAAATGAATTCAGTCAAGCAATTGCTAATCTACTGTAAGCAAAGTACTTGGCTAAAAACAAGAAGGAGATGGTAAATATGAGTCAGGCTTGGATGTTCCCAGTGAAGAGATTCTAGGGTAGAAATAATACGCATATACACTTTCAAACTATTCCATCAAAATATTCCATCATTAAAGACTGGAAGATTCAGGTAGCATAAAACCACACAGATAAAATGCCTTAAAATTAGCACGAATGACTTGATAACCAGAAAAAGAGGGAAGGCAGGATTCCCTCATGTAAAGTTAGGAAGACAAAGGATTGTTGGAGGACGTAGCACTATAGCTTACGATAAACTAGTAGCAAAGTGTAAAGCAGGTAAAGTCACCTGAAAGTCACCAGGCTGAGCTGGAACACTGAGCTCACAAAAAGGAAGAATGGAAAGGACAAATACGAGAAAAGCATTAGAGGTAGAGGAATAGAATTCTAAAGTAAGGAATCTGAAGTCTACTTATGAGAAATGACTAGGACTACGTGTTCCTGAACACAGTAGTATGTTGACAACACTAAGACGCAGTACGTCATCCTGTCCTCGCAACACTCTGGGCAGCAAGGTACGCAATCCTGCAGCCTTCAGTGTAATATCTCAATCCACTACATGTAATTTGTACACAAATATTAATAGCAGCTCGACTATACTTTCCATGCCTGATCATGTTCTATGTTATAAGTCTTGAACAGTCACCAGCAGCACAAAGAGAAAGAGAGAAAGCTTTTCTTTTTAAAGCACATATTGTTACGATCCAATATTACTAGATGGCACAGTGAGTGGAACACTTGTAATAACAGTCATTAAGGCCTATCAGTTTCAAATTCGACTAAACAATAGGTAATGGCAACTTCTGCAGGACAGGGGTGGACCATACAACCAGCTCCATGAAAAGAAGTCAATTTAAAGATCCAACGGTAGCCTATCTTTTAAAACAAGCTAATAGGAAACAATTACAGCAAAATATTTGAGGAAAACGGAAATAAAAACATTCCCAAATCTCAGAGTTAAACAAACTGAATGGCAGCACAAAGGATATGGCAATGACTGAAAAGCTCACTGCACAGAAGATGCTCCCTAAAACAGCCAGAAACCTCCAATTAATAGAATTCCAAATATTCAAAGAAAGGGGAAGGGGAGGTGGGCTTATGAGCTTACCTAAACAGCCGGCTGAAGTCCACTAAAAAAAATAAATACACCTGTTACATATTTCTCAGTGTTTGTTTGAAGAAATAATGTCTAAATCCAGAGATAGACTCCTAGAAACAGCTCAAAGTATGCATTGAAAGTTGACCATTTTTTATTTGATTCTCATGTTTGCATTTTCTAAATTATTCCAAAAACATCTTTCATTTCTAAATAATTCTGAAAACAGAAAGCTTATTCATAAAGGTGGTGAAGTCTCTACCAATAAACAAGTTTAGATTCCTACCATCAAGTTTAGATTCCTGTCAAGGTTTGAGGAAATCAGGGTTTAAATTCAGATACACCTGCGGTTTGGATCCTAGCCTACTTGTGACTAGTATAAGACTTTTGGAAAACCTATTGGTCTGTTTTGGGGAGCGGATTACACTTAGACACACCCACCATGCTGCATTGCATTAAGACTGCTTCTGGAATCTTAGCTCAACTGGTGAATAGCTATGTGACCTGTGTCAGTCACATTTTTGAGCCTTTCTTTAATAATACTGTTATTTATACTTGCTCACTTTATGCTAGACAGTTGCAATCAATGTATATATTAATTTCTTTCTGACCTTACTTACATAGCTTAGTAATTCATCCTCATTGCCTAACAATGCTATGAGACTATTACCCCCATTTAAATACAGCACGAAAGGTTAAGTAGGTTGTCCCAAGCCTCCAACACTAGTCCATAATTGGTGTTCATTTAATTCATGATTATAGGGGCACCTGGGTCGCTCAATTGGTTGGGCATCTGACTTCGATTCAGGTCATGATCTCACGGTTCGTGGTTTCGAGCCCCATGTCGGGCTTTGCACGGACAGCTCAAAGCCTAGAGCCTGCTTCAGATTCTGTGTGTGTGTGTGTGTGTGTGTGTGTGTGTCTTCCCTGCTTATGTTCTCCATCCCTCCCTCTCTCTCTCTCTCAAAAATAAATAAACATTTAATTTATGAATTATATACAGTTAAACTATATATTTTTATAGGAAATCCAAGAGAGGACAAATATAGTAATTCAAATTCCTACTAAATACATTTAAACTGAAAGATCACTTAAATCAGATCATTATCAGTTAACTATCAGAGCAAAACTAAATTGCAATTTTCTGATAGTCTGAAGACAGAATACCATGCAACTAAAAAGAAAAGAAGCTTAGGAACATCTTAGGAACATTTTGGCACAAATGTTTACTGAATTATTTTGTATCACAATTTCAAATTTGTCCTTATTTTATTTATTTTTTTTAATTTTTTTAACGTTTTATTTATTTTTGAGACAGAGAGAGACAGAGCATGAATGGGGGAGGGGCAGAGAGAGAGGGAGACACAGAATCGGAAGCAGGCTCCAGGGTCTGAGCCACCAGCCCAGAGCCCGATGCGGGGCTCGAACTCACGGGCTCACAGACCGTGAGATCGTGACCTGAGCTGAAGTCGGATGCTTAACCGACTGAGCCACCCAGGCTCCCCTCAAATTTGTCCTTATTTTAGAAAATAGAAGTTACAATTAATTACAGATTACTAATTACAACTTCATAATGTGTATATGCTTTCTCTTCCATATGCTAAAAATTTCTACTAAATGAAAAAGAAGCAATTCAAGTTGACGTGTTAGACGAGGGAAAGAGTCAGAGGGAGAAAAAAAAAGTGAAAGTTTAACAGCGTTCTCTTTATAAGATTTTGCATAACAGAGACTTTAGACTTCCATAAATACTCACTTCTGTGTACAATAAAATATCTGTGAGTAACATAATAACCAGCAATGTTCCAAATGCCATCCATACATTAACTGCCGAAAGAGGTTATGGAACAGTTTCTGAAAAGAAAAAAGGAGCCCTCTGGACCTACTGTAGTACGCAAACTCACAGGAAATGAACAGCCTAATTATGTGGCCATGAAATAAGTCCAGCAGATATCAGTGATTGGGAATGAAGGCTTGACAAAATCTGGGGATATTTGTCAGCTCCTTAAATCATTATTATATTTCTTCTCATGTTCCGAATTGTCCGCGGTGTAAAATGAAGAGAAAAGCACTTCCACACGGTTTGTTGTATTTTATAGCTCAATATTCATAACAACTGTGCCCATTCTTTATGCTGTTGTGAAAAGGCAGAACCAATCTTTTGGCAGATGACTGTCTTTGGCTCAGCAGAAGCTTCCATTTTATGCAATAAAGACTAACACATACAATCTCAATATGTTCTCACTGGGGAGGGAAGAAAAGGACGAGAGACCCCTTTCATGTCACACACTTGATAAATTATTTCTAAGATGCATAGTTTTTTTCCTAGGGCCTGTCCAAAGGCAGAGTTCCATTGTGGCTTTCCAAAATGCAACCCTTTGTAAGTCACTTCAATGGCTCTTAATAGAATCCTATGAATCACATTACATATTCAAAAATATGATCACCCTAATACATATCTTTTATGTTTGCTCTCAAAATTATGAGAAGTACTTCTGTTTTATCTGAGGGAAGCCTTGAAGCATTTATTTGTGGTCACTTGCTGCTTAAAATGTACTTCATTTAATATGATCGCACATTTAGATATTTAATATGCTTTTAATTCATGGGAGTATTTCATATCATAAAACTGCCTTTTAAAAAAAATCTGTTCTGAGTTCAGGGAAAAAAAAGCATATGCAAGTTCTTTTATTTTTAAATGAAGAATTATTTTTTAAAGCATTAAAGAATGTTTTGGGGGTGGCCCAGCCAGTTAAGCATCAGACTCTTGATTTCCGCTCAGGTCATGATCTCATGGGTTGGTGAGTTCAGGCTCCTTTCACTGGCAGTGTAAAGTCGGCCTGGGATTCTCTCTCCATCCTTCTCTCTCTGCCCTTCCCATGCACACTTTCTCTCTCTCAAAATAAATAAATAAACTTAAAAAAAATTTATTGAGTAAACCCTACCCCCATGGTGGGGCTTGAACTCATGACACCAAGATCAAGGGTTGCATGCTCTACTGACTGAGCCAACCAGGCAACCCTAAATGAAATATTATTTTTAATTCTGGTGCCATGTGACACAACCATCAACAATTCTGAAGCTTTCTTTTCCTTTTTTTCATTGTCTCCATTAGACCCCTTGGGAGTCCAATGGCTTAGGTCACAACATGAAACATCACACTAATTAAACTGCTAATTAATTGGTATAAGAAATATATTGCATGAAATAGATTGCTGTATTGTACTGTCTCAATGTTTGCACTATTTCAACTTGGTAACCACTAATTTAGAACCCTTTAATCATATTCTTTAATCCAAATGTTAATCTCACATGACAAGAGCACATGAATTACTAGAGAAGCTTGGTACAAAATATGTGTTTCATTTCTTCCTAATATTGAAAATATTGAAAAGATAAAAAGATCCTGTGTTTACAGATTCTTAATATTCATTTGAATGTAACCTTTCCTCATAAACATTTTCACAAACTTCTCCATGTGAATATTGAGTCATTTATGTGACTAGCCATCATAGAATTTTTATTAAAAAGGCCCATGGGATAACTTAATTGTTTCCTTAACATTATCAGGGTCTTTCTGAACACAGATTTTTTTCAATTGCATGACTTTTAACAATCAAGTGTCAATTTGGGGTTCAGAAAAGGGCAGATTTTTATGTAATAAATATGCAAGGGTCTTAAAAAGTCAACCAGCAGAAAGTTAGAAGGCACTATATCCACTTGAAATGTATTATCAGGAGGTAGCCGTTTCTGATCTTTCTAGAATGCATCTACCAAATGTCTGCTTCTTTCATGAGCCTGACATATAGGGGAGAAAAAAAAATCATCCTGACCTGCCTTTTAACAGCTAGACACAGAGAAAAGAAAAAAAATGAGAGACCTAGGTCCCCCTCACCTGCTACTGAGACAGAATTTCCACGGAAGGCAATTGGGCAGTTACAAAACAGGCTGAGCTGTACCTGGTCTCAAAATTCCAATCTCTTAAAACAGGACATGTTCATTTCCCCCCTAACATCTAAGGATACACTCTAGGAAGATACTCATTTTTAATTACATCAATCTTAACTCCTCCTTAGAAATTCACAAAAAGAAGCATAAGATAGTTATTATGGTGGTATTAACATCCATAAAAATATAGAGTAGCCAGCTCTTTCGTGAAAACAAAGTAAAAATTATTGAAATGGATAGGCTAATAAAAATCTGTAATTGGCCCTGTTTCTTTTCAGATGCTTAGTTGCTAAACTGTGAAATGAAGTTAGAATATTATAACTTCTTCATGTTTTCACAAGCAATACTATGGACTCCCAAGAACACAGGGGCATTTCTGAAGTCTAGATTTTCTAGCCACAATTAATATTCACTATATATTATCCAAAACATGGTTTCAAATAGGAAAGACAACATTTTCAATGATAGTTTATTTGTTTTATCCCCTCCAATATAATTAGCCAATTGCAATGTTTAAAATGAAAGCCACTGACTTTCCAGGCATTAAATATTACCCACTTCAATCCAGCCAGTATTTATTTTGTTTGTATTTCACACATTCAAATCTCATAGTTATTATAGATTACAAAGCACATTTTCTGCTTAATAAAGGACTTTGAAAATGAAGCCCTATCATATATCATAGAAAATTACTAAATATCTGCAAAGCATAGTAGCTACTTATTCATGGATGGGTTATCATAATCAACATTATCCTTAGTTTTTATGATAATCTGACAAATAATTTATCATTCTTACATTTCACAATGCTTAAGTCACTACTAATTGGGGAAAATTATACTCCCTTATAATTACAGATAAAGTGATCTTTCAAAAATTATTCTTTGACCGTTTAAAAACTTTCATCATTGGATGGTGACAGGTCTGATTTCAGCTTTCACAGTTTCCGTTCACTTGTCAATGTTTGAAGAAATGATGGCTCACAGAGCTCTAAGATTTGAGTTGTAGCAGACCAGAAACTCATGAATTCCCCCGGAGAACCTGTACCCGCACTCTTTTGCTCAGTTTCACGCCATAGTACATGAAGTATATCCAGGCTTGGAGTTATCTGTTCTGTGCGGTGCATTTTGTGTCACTTCTGACAGTGACATTGAGTTTATTTTAGCCCGTGAACATCTCAATCAGCAACAACTACACCCTATTCATATGTTGATTATAAAACAACAATAAGGAAATCAAGAGTTGCCGGCATTTACGGAGGTCTTGTCATGCCATACTCCCATCACCTGGCTAAATCTCACTTAATAATCACAACTAACTTACAATGTAGATGCTGTTACTAACTTTCAGTCACATCTGAAGAAGTGGAGGCAGAGAGATGCTTGTTCAAAGGCCATTCGATTTGTAAAGTGTGCGATCCACGTTTCGAACCCAGGCAACCTGGATTCCAGATGCTGCACTCTTAAGGCACTCTGAGCACCCTTCACTTAGTACATGACATTGTAATAATTAGCCTGTGTGTCTGGAATTCCCATTAGCCTGAGCGCGAGCTCTCCTTGTTCAAAGAATGCAGTTGTCTTTTGCCTCCGTCCACAGGGAAGTCTCCATTTTCCAATGATGTTTGATGCAAATATTACCTAGTAACATATTTTAAGCCTGCAAAGCAAAGTAAGTTAGAAAAGAATTCCTTCTTCCCTGTCTCCAATATGTGAAGCAGACGTCCTATCACAGATTCTACCGTTGTCTAACACTCTGCGAGAACGTCTGGACGCCTTTCACATTGAAGCCATGCATGCTGAATCTGCTTCACTCATGTTAACAGATGTGTGATCCGAAGAACCAAAAACTCCACCCCTGTCCCCCTGAGCAGTTCCAGAGCCTAACCTGGACCCTCAAGTTTTGGCACGAAGGATCTGTGACCTGCTGAGTGTATGTAGCCTCTGAAACCAGGCTGGCGAGACTCAGAGCCCCGCTCTATCTCCTGGTGGTCTGTACTTTTGCAAATTTGCCCAAATTCTCTGTGCCTACTCTTCTTTATCTGTGAAATGGGTGATATGACAATAATGGCATCTGCTTCATGAAGCTGGCATAAATATTAAATTGAGCAATTAACATACCTTTATAGAGTTGACTGTTGGTAACTCAACTAATTTATATTTATCAAAACCAGGAAATGGAATAATAGCATCCAAATAAATAAATAAGCAGAATTAACACCAAAAGCAACTACTTCAATCCTCAATAATATTTTCAAGCCTTTTTTTTTTTTGTATTTTAGTGAAATTTTTACTTCTGTGCATCCCATTGGCTGATGCATTCTGAACATAACATTTCAGTTGGCAATTTCATTCACAGTTGCCCCACTGCTGCTCTTTATAATCATTTTCTTTCTTTGAACCACCTCCACCCTCCACCGCCCCTCCCCCCCCCTTTTTTTTCAGACGTTAAGAATCAAAAGCTAATGGTAAACATTTTACTTGGAGATAATGGGTCATGGGAGAGGCTTGGTAGGTGGTCTCCCATCTTTATTCTAATCTTGTAGAATAAAGAATAAACTGACAGAATTAAATTTTATTACCTAAATCAGTCCCATAAATGACCAGAAGTTCACTGAAACAAACAAACAAACAAACAAACAAACAAACAAAAAAAAATGTTCAGTGTAATAAATTCTCTAAGGATCCCTGAAGATTACCCATACCACCTTTGTGATTTTGAAAGTGACACCACTTTGCAAGTTAGTATGAGCCCTCCGCCCCAAAATTGACATGTATATGCTTTCATTTTGCCTCATACTGCTTCTCTGACCTTTCCCAGTTGGAGTAGTAGCAGGAAACTAAAATAAAAGCACTGCTTTTCTGTGTGAGGCACTTTGTGACTAAACATTAATCCTGAAATTATAACAGTTGCAAGACTCCTCTGCTCCTTGCTTCTCCTAAGCAGAGAACGACTGTGAGATGAAACAGCCCTACCGCCGTAAACATCAGGGGCTAGTGTTTCCTTCTCCTCTGAACCCAACCAGGCTGATCTGAGTCCAGAAATGCCTTTGAAGTCACAGAGACCTTCATGTGCTGATCAATCCTTGGGGGGTAAAGAGCAAGAAAAACTGGTTCTGGCACTTTAATATTCGGCCAGGGAAGGCATTCAACTCAGTGCAGAACAAACAGGTTTCCTCTGTTACAAATTGAGTGATTTTGTACTTGGGTGCCTCTTGGATCAATTAACTTAGGGAGACCTATTGATCCCAGAACATGATTATTTATACTTCAGTACATATTTCCATTAAAGTCAGACTAAGGATGAAACAGAAACAAGTGTGAATTCGAATTTCTCCTTACTCTTAAGGCATGCGGTCGGCTTTGGGTCAATTTAAGTGGAAAACAGCATGTGATTCTCTTAATACCAATGATCACTACTGAGTATTAATAGAATCAGTATTAAGTGTCGTGCTGTACTGTTTCCAAGTTATCAAAACCTTAGAAGTTAAGAACTAAAATGATCTTAAAATTGTGCAATCTGAACCCATCCTTTATAGTTAAGAAACCTGAGCACCTAAAAGCTAATATATATATATATATATATATATATATATATATATATATATAGCTGTTTAGTGGCAAAGCAAAATTTGACATCAAAACTCCTGAATCTGTTCAGGGTATTTTTCTCCTTACACCCTCGAAATTATCTCTGTCAAACTTTTTCTCTTTATCTAAAGTTGCTAAGCTCTTCACTATTTTAGGTCCCTTTATGTTTTAAGAGATTACTAAAATAGGAAATATTGTCATTTTATAAAGCAGTTACATTTTATTATTTTGGTCACAGAAAAATATTCGATACAATAGAATTATAGAGTTTGTAGACTTATAATTTATTATAATAGCATAAATAAAGACAAAAATCCCTGTAATAGTATAGATAGGATACCAACTTCAGTTGATTGTCACATAGAAAGAAGAGGTAAAAATTTCTACTATAAAGTTAATCAGCAAGATAAAGAGACATGAATACAAATACCAGAGAACAAGAGTTTCAAAATTATTATGGCACATGGTGACTACAAAAAATATGTCTATCTGTTTTAAATATTTACTATCTTATCTATGTTAATATATGATTATTTGTAATTAATTTAGACCGAAGAAAATGGAAAAAAAAACTATAACTTATAGGCATATTAAAAAGTTATAGTTAAAACAGAAATATTTCCCGAGTCTCTTCTATAAAAACAGCCATGATTCACATCCTCTGTCACTGAGTAAAAGTAACCTGAAGGAGTATAATAGGACTTTCCAACTGTCCTCAAACTGATTTCACAGGAGCCTACTCTCATTATTTTGAGACATTGGTACTATCTTAATTTAAATGGCTCAATGGCAATAAATATTATACTTAATTGGAGAGCCTTTGCAGTCAGTCTATATTCGAATTGCTTCATTTGTGAATAATTATCTTTAGTAATGACAACACGTATGAAATGGCTTAAGACAGTTTCCGCTACCTCTTTACATTCTAGGTAACAAACTAAAGTGCAAACGTTAACCATTGAATTTTACCTGCCTCCATTTATATATGCATACACACAAATGCATCCAAATACACCCATACTCATACAAAAAAGAGACTTTATACAGTATCTTCAACTGAGCAAATAACTATAATGCAAAGAGGTTCTTCCTGCATGCAATTCATTCTTAACAAAATAAAAAAGCCCTCCTCTGCATACACGAATGCATAAGAACACAAATTTTAAAGGCCAGTTTGCTATTGATATAATGGCCACACATTCCTTGAACATTTACGTGGTTTACCCTAAATTCAATCAGAAATTGTGTGAAATGTCTGTGAGATACATTGCAAACTATCCTCTGCTTTTATGCCATAATGAATTATATTTCATCAAGTATCAGAATGACCTAAATTTTATTTTCTTTCCTGTCCACTCCTTTTCTCACTTTACCTGACTGGCAGTAGTATTTCTTCTTAACGCCTTATTAAATAGCACTGAACAGTCTAATTTTCCCAGAATTCAGTCCTGAGGTATACATTTCCATTTTCTTTGTTGATCTAGCACAGGCTCAGGTGATTTCTACATAATGCATCCAATTAGTTCAAGCAAGGCAAATGAAATCACATCTATACTAATCTCCACATTATTAACTATAAACAGGAACAGGATGTGTCTCCACTCTTTGCTTCAGTCCATTCAAGTGCAAACCAAAAGAAAAAGGATTTCCTGTTCTTCTTTTCACACTCCTGAGTATGACGATATTTGATTCTGTTTCTCCACAGTAGTTGATAAGAGTGCAAAACCTCTCTCACATCCCTCCTTTATTCCATATTGAGAGCTTGATTTTTTTTTCAGTTTGTTTGCTAAGTATAGTTTGATTCCTTTTTGCAGAGATTTTATTTTAAGTCCATTTTGCGTTTTCTTCACAATCAGAGCTTCATTTTAATCAGATAGTGGTCCTGCCCCTTGGGAATCGATTTCTTTTTGCACAAGACAATTCAGGTCTATTAAGATCCAACACACTGAGTTGGAACGTTACATGTATTTCACTTACGAGCACATACATTCATTTTACACGATTCCTCAATGTGGCCAGGGGGGTTCGTGGTCTGCACTGTATCCACCTACAAAAAATACAAAAATATATGTCTGCTTTACAGCAATGTGAGTAGGGTTTTGCCAGCCTAGTTCCAAAGCTTGGGTGCACATCTTGGCTGATAGTATTCTCTTCTTCCTTAAGATGTATTTGCAGTGGCCATAACCTCTTTCAGAAGTCATAGAGATATAACCGTTCCCTACAATTAACAACCCTGGGGCATCTAAATCAATACTGCTGGTTAATCTCAAGGATGCTATCTCTGACAAGAGATATTTGCATGGTAAAAGAAACATTGAATTAATTGTGTTTCAGGCTTCAAGCTTTTCAAGGCTATGAAATGTCACTAGAAGAGGGGTGGGGGGGGGGGAATGCTGGCTTTGTTTATACTACAAATACAAAGAATGAAATGGTAATTTTGTTGTCACAGTTTTTACAATTTACAAGTCCCTAAGATCTCAGAGATGTGCTCTTGATCTGAGTGTTCACACCATTCAAAGTAGCTCTCTTGTCTTTAAAAACAATCCTTAGATAGCTGTCTCTTTACAGAAATCTGAGCAATTTACATGCTATCAACAAATGGCCTGCTGATCTCAGGTCAGGGATGGATAACTCTCCCCTTCAAAGTCATGACCCTAAAAGGACAATGTTTTCCAACTTTGTATCTACTTTGCACAAATAAAGTGATGGTAATATCCCTTCAAAATATTTTGCTAATGTCAGTTTTAAATAGTGTTAATTTTTTCTCTGAACTTGCTACTGACCAAGTGGCTGATTTCTGCTCTCAGTGCCAGAAGGTACACAGAGTATCGTCTTCTAGTTTGATAGCACAATTGATGTTAGTAAAACATTTAGTAAGTTTGAACATTGCCAATAAATCACCTCCATAGAATAGAATGCTACAGTTCACTACCAGAAGTATTTATCTTTAAGAATTAGAATCAGAAAAGAGAAACAAATATTCCACTCAATTTCCAAAGTAACGATGCATCAGCACACGAGAATCGAAGTTAGAAAAGAAGTAAATGATTTATACCACTGAATAATTGACCAATTCATTTTTGAAAGTAATTGGTGTAAAAAAAAAACAAACAAACAAGTAATGTCTAATGTTGAAATTAATTATTCATATTCAAGGACAGAAAATGTTTAAGCATTGCTCTAATCACAGATTATCAATATTAGCTGTATAAATTTAAGCAGCTTTAAAATGTCTTAATTTTTGAATCAGTTGTTATCTTTTCCTAGAAATAAAAAGAATATTTTTTTTTCTTTCTGAAGCAGCTCTAACCATTACCATAACTTGGGAAATTCTGTCCAATTACACAAGCAGCTTGCATCTATGAAGGCATCAGTGACAAGTGCATCTTCCTAATTTAAATTGTACGTTTAAGATGAACATAGTTTGTCTTATTTTACACAAACTATATGACTGCACATTTCATTTCAAAACTGCCTGGACACAAGTGAAAGCTCAACATTTGCAAGTTTCAGATATTGTTTTTCTATTCCCAAATCAACTGCAACAATATAGCTGTAATGCATGCCAAGACATTAGACCTTCCTGTTATGGGCTCTTACTGTATGTGATATGTTGCCATAGACTTTATCAAATATTTAACTACTCTTGTGAAGTTACTCATTTAAGCCTTACATCCCGTACGAGGCTACAATGAGCTCCCTGAAGGCAAATGTCATGTCCATTCCGTTTATTGGTGCAGTCTCCGTGTTGGCACCTGGTCGGCCTTCAGTGAAAATTGATTTAATGAATGAACGCATGTTTGAGAATAACCAATGAAGGAAATCATATTATTTGTCATAGCACAGTATTACTATTGCCTAATCCAGATATTTTGAAGACATATGGCTATCTTTGACTTTCGATTATTTGTCGTATGATAGATTATGGCACAGATCTTTCTTGAATTGCAGTAAATGCTTTTTTATTTTAATAGCATATTATTTCTCCCCCTTTTCTCCCCTCTGTAATTCTGTCTTAAATTATGTGTCTAAAATTTCTAAAATTTCACTACCATCTCTTTTTAATCTATCCCATATAATAGTCATTCTTTTCTCTAAGGAAATACACTATGCAAAATTGCCCACAAGGTTTTTAATAAATGAGTAAACAATTAAAATAATCACAACAAATATAGGAAATCAGAGGTGTCAAATGTTTCATTTTCTATTTACAAGACCTGACATACTTTTAACTTAAAAGCACACCCAAGAAATAAAATGCATCGAAGTAATAAATTCACCATACTGCCATGGAGCCCAATGAAATCTCCATATTAAAATGATATTGAAGAATGACACTCCATTCCTAAATTTCATTTCATAAATTAACTATGGATGAGCAGGTTTCGTGTTTTTGTGGTTTTAAGTTTTGAGCCCCTGCACAAATGCATCTGTGCACTAACATTCACCTGTCACTGAAGCCAAGAAAAATGGATTCTTCCCTTAGCATTAAAGATTAATGTTTAAAAGCAAAAGTGCATACCTCAGATAGCTTATTGAGTTCATGGAGAACTACTTAGGAATCACCATTTTGAAAACTGTCATTGGCGAGGGCCAGGGTAAAAATGGAGGTCACCAGGAAGTGTTTGTTTTGATTTGAATCAGCTAATTAAAATGGCCCTGGAAGCAATTTTGAGATCACTGCCACTGAGGAGATAGGCTCTGGTAAATCCAACCAAACCAATCTTTCAGTCAGGTCCAATTCAGCTGAAGTTGTATAGACAAGCCTTTGTCTCTGCCTCTCAGCCTTGCTCTTCAATTTGTTCTAAATCTCAGTCAATATGTCTCTCTCTGGCTCTCTGTATCTTTCTCTCTGTCTCTCTCTCTGCCTCTCTGTCTCTCTGTCTGTCTCTCTCTCTCTCTCTCTCTCTCTCACACACACACACACACACACACAGAACGAGATGAAACCAAGTCATTCTGGAACACGTTCTACAAGACCATCTCTATATCTCACTCAGTTTCCATTTCCTGACCAAAGAGACTGAAATAGGCTGGAAATTTAATTAATGAAATTTATCCATAAAAAGTTAACTTCTAAAACCTAAGTTCTTCTTTTCCAGACTTCCCAATAGCTGGTGAGTCGTGCTAAGAGAAGGAAAGTGAATGATGGAGACAGTAAGAATAGGATTCAGATTCAGGTACAAGAATATGCTGAACATTCACACATAGGAACAGAGATGTCCTTATACTGGTTGGGGCACCTGGGTAACTCAGTCAGTTAAGCATCCAACTTCAGCTCAGGTCATGATCTCCTGGTCCTCGAGTTTGAGCCCCGTGTCAGCCTCTGTGCTGACAGCTCGGAGCCTGGACCCTGCTTTGGATTCTGTGTCTCCCTCTCTCTTTCTGCCCTTTCCCCGCTCATACTCTGTCTTTCTTTCTCTCTCAAAAATAAATGTTAAAGAATTTTTTTTTAAGAAATGTCCTTATTAAGTCTAAAAACAACAACAAACACCTTAAAACCATAAATAAAGAAATGTATATCTGGGGGGCACCTGGGTGGCTCAGTCAGTTAAGCGTCCGACTCTTGGTTTCAGCTCAGGTCATGATCTCATGGTTCCTGGGATCGAGTCCCACATCAGGCTCTGTGCTGACAGTGTGGAGCCTGCCTGAGATTCTCTCTCTCCCTCTCTCTGCACTCCACCCCCACTCTATCTCTTTCTCTTGAAATAAATAAAACTAAATTTTTTTTTAAAAAGAAATATTTATTTTGAAAGGAATATGTGTCTATTTTTCTACTTATTTTTATTAGGTATGTTTCAAACCTAAATCATGCACCTATGTAATTGGTGTAGATTAGGTACAAGTATCTGTTGAATGTGTTTTCATATAAGTGGCAATATGTAAAAGATCTATGAATATTCATTATTTTGTCCTTCACTGACACTCCAATCTAGAGAAAAGGAAAAGGTGTCATATGAAAAGCACATATTTTTCCATAGCATAGAAAATTAAATTGATGGCAATTTCTACAATCCAGGAACAGGAAATTGACGTTCATATTTTAGAGCATACACGTATAATACAGAAGCTAAACCAGGGCAGAGTCACCTATCGATACTGAAAGTTTATCTGTTACTTTTTTAAAAGTATTGGAAAATCATCTGAAGTGTAAAATGAGACATCAGGCAAACATGGGGTTTGGTGAATGCAAGACTATAAGGAGGGCAATTCTGGGTGGTATTTTCATCTTTTACTTCTTTTTTATTTTTATTTTTTTTATTTACTTTTTAAAAATGCTTATTTACTTTTAAGAGAAAGAGACAGAAAGAGCCTGCAAGCAGGGGAGGGACAGAGAGAGAGAGAGAGAGAGAGAGGAGAGAGAGAATCCCAAGCAGATTCTGCACTGTCAGCACAGAGCCCGTCATGGGGCTCGAACTCACAAACTGTGAGATCACGACCTGAGCCAAAATCAAGAGTCAGATGCTCCACGAACTGAGCCACCCTACTTCCTTTTTTTAAGTGATGCATCCCAAACCATAAATTATAATAATTATTAGTTACTGCCACACCTGTATAGGTGTTTATTACAAAATAACACTTTAATGATTTTACCTCACAAATCCCTTGTGAAGTGGAAACTACAATTTTGTTCATTTTACATATGAAAGAGCTGAAGCTCAGAGAGCTTAATCTTCTTACAGAACATCACACAAAAAAGAATCAGGGTCCCAAAACAAGACTTCTGGCTTCTAGCCAAATGTTTTTCCCTGCATTATCTTTTTTTCATGATTATTTTTTATCTGACTTTGAGTCTTTTAAAAATAAACAGAGAAGTTATAACTGCAAATGTCTCCATTTCTGCCATGTTTTAAGGCATAATAAACAAACTTAGGCAAGTTTCCTAAAGTATGTATTTATCATACTCAGGATTCTATCATAATTGTTTAAATTTCTGAACACATAACAAAGTTCAACATACACAAAAGTTGTCTACGTTGCCAACGACAGAAAAAGACAAATAAGGCAAATTCTATCCAATCAAAGACAGGGAGGCCTCATTTACATGTGAAAGTGCACACTCACACACACACAGACCATTTGCTAGCACTGTTTGAACTAGGTGCTTAAGAAAAGAAGCCTTTTAGATCGTAAGTCAACCACTGAACTGGCCATGGAAGGAAAGGAAATAGATAATATCATACCAACTCCTCATCATAAGTACTGTGCCCTGACTTCAAAAAAAAAAAAAAAAAAATGAATGATTTAGGCCCTAACAAAAGAATGCCTTAGGTTGGACAGCCAAGCAATCAATATTTATTGACAGACTGACTGTTACAGTCATGGAATCTCAGAGTTAGGAAGAATGACAAAGGTGATAGAGCCCCATCGTGTAAGAAGCATTGCAGAAGACATGGAGAGAAATACAAAGCAACATCAACCAGTCTTGGTTCTGGGGAAGTTTTTATTTATCTTTTGAGGAGATATACAAACACACACATATAAAAGACTACTAACAGTGGGGAGGAAAGGAGAAGAACCAAGTAGGTGAAACTATGAGAGCTCCAAAGAGTGAGAAGAGACTATGGTGAGGGTAGTAGGCTGTGTGCTTGCTGATCCCATTGGATCTAAGTTGAGTCTTAGAGGAAGGATAAGCTTAAGATCTATGGAAATGAGGGGAAACTGCACAAGAAGAGGCAAAACCATGAGGCAGATACAAGGTGAGGTCGGGAGACGGTGAGCTGATTCCCCTACCTAAACCAGACATTTCTATAATTCCACTCAACTCAATCATGACGTACTTTCTGTACTTTCTCTCCTTAGAGCAAGTCTTCATGTAGAAAGAACCAATGGAATAATTACAAAAACCATAACAAAACCCTTTGGCCCATCCTAAGTTAGAAATACACAGACAAAAGAAAATTGTAAGGAAGAGAAAATACATTTATCCTGCTGTCCTGCAAAACTCGCCTGTAAGTGAATCCACACAGTTTAAACCCATGTTGTTCACGGGTCGATTGTATTAACATTGTCTAAAACCAATATAGCAATACACTTATTTTTTAAAACACTGATTGTCTTTTGGGGGTGGAGTTTATAGCAGACTTCTACATTCTAAGACACCCATTTCTATACTTAAATTGCTATAACAATGGTGTACTACTTCAGTAATCAAAAAAGAAAAAACGTAATTAAAAAATATATAAACAGGGGTGCCTGGGTGATTCAGTCAATTAAACGTCCAACTCTTGATTTCAGCTCGGGTCGTAATCTCACAGTTTGTGGGTTTGAGCCCCAAACTGGGCTCCGTGCTGGCAGTGCTGAGCCTGCTTGGAATTCTCTCTCTCTGCCCCTCCCCAACTTGCACTTGCTCTCACTCTCTCAAAATAAAATAAATGTTAAATGAATAAATAAATAAATAGAAATTAGGGTGAATTGTGAGTGGCAAAAGGTCTCAGGGAGGAAAAGCCAATGTATATTGCCTGCAAAGATGTCTTCTTTATAAAAGCCTCATGCTAGCATTTTAGAAATAGTTATACCATCTGATAAAAGAATGAAGACTATGCTTGACTTTACCCACTAAAGAAAATGACAATTCAGGTAATTTTTAACTCAATAACTAAACCTCTGACTGTAAATGCAAATTAACTGCATTAAAACAAATATAATTTATGTATTCCAAACTTTAGATGAAAGGTTCATTCATAGGATCAAATGTAAAAAAGGAAATAAAATCCCTTAGTTCATTGAAAAGAAAAAAAACAAAGAAATACACAAATTAAGTTACCTGTCAAAAGCCAGAGTATGAAATGAAAACAACTGTTTGTTAAAACTCATTAAGTATTTGTGGATTCTTGTTCTAGAACAGCGTATTCTTAAATGTTAAATCACACGTGCCTTAATTCATAATTTTATTTTTTCTTGTTTTTCTTCCAGATAAATATTTTATTTATTTTTTTTTAATTTTTTTTCCAACGTTTTTTATTTATTTTTGGGACAGAGAGAGACAGAGCATGAATGGGGGAGGGGCAGAGAGAGAGGGAGACACAGAAGTGGAAACAGGCTCCAGGCTCCGAGCTATCAGCCCAGAGCCTGACGCGGGGCTCGAACTCACGGACCGCGAGATCGTGACCTGGCTGAAGTCGGAGGCTTAACCGACTGCGCCACCCAGGCGCCCCCAGATAAATATTTTAAAGAAACATTTTTTTTTTCTAAATCAGGGAGTGACAGAACTCAATATACAAGCAAAAGCACTAAAATGGATCCCAGCTCTACAGTTCCAGCTACACCTGGCCAAAGCTGAGCACTAATGCATTTCCATTCTTAAAGCTCAATAAAAATATAAACTGATGCAAACTTAACTATCCTCATTATTGTCTTCAGACGGCAATTGGCCGCCTTGGGAAACAAAAGCGGTAGTGGCTACTATTCATGTGCCAAAGCACGAAGCTGCCCGGACAGGGACTAGATGTTAAAGAGAAGATGAAGTGAATAATAGCAAGCTTGGCTGTTGTTTAATGCCACTGAAATTGCAATCGTGTGCCTGAAAAATTGAGAGCTACTTGGGAGATCTTTAAACACCCATAGAAAGGGGTAGAAAGGAGTCAAAATGTTTCCAGGTGATGTATAAACTCACTAAGAGTTTGATCCTCTAACAAGGGAATGAAGCAAAATGTCCAGGGAGTTAATTGAGTCTTGAAACAAGTAAATGTGAGATAGGACAAACTTACAAAGTCCAGCCATCCAGTTTCCTGCTTATGAAAGGGATGTTGGAAGTGTTAAGAATTGGTACAGTGATTGTGTGGTCCTTTCGTTAATAACAGATGAATTTCTAAGTTGCATATAATTATCTTTCAATGTTACTTCTGGTTGACCAGCTTCAAAAATGTATGCTTTCCGATAGTGAGGAATTTCCAGAAATGTTTTCATAAATACTTTTGTAACTACTGTGGCACCAATGTAAGGATTGCCATGATCATGATCAAACACTGACTTTGAGTACACAGAAAGACATTGCATTAATAATTATTGACGAAATGTAATTGCAGAGATAAGGAAGTCACCTAGAATCACCTCCTACCAAACTGCATTTTGCCAGTGATCATACGGATGCCCTGAGGGGTGACAACACATATTCAGTATCACGCTGCAGGCCTAGGATTAAACTAAATGCCCCCACTCCCAATTCAGTGGTTTATTTCTATTTAAATTATGGAAATTACAACTCAAAAAAAAGTCAAAGATTTTGGGATGAGATTATTTAACGAAGACACAGTAGCTCTAATTCCACTACACACGCCAGTTGTGAAATGCAGAGAATATCCATCAACTACAAAAGACAACCTTTTTAATTTATGGTACACTTCACATTCGTAACGACAGTGGGTTCATCAAAGAAAGAATGGACGGCAATGCAAAACATACAACAAAATATTTTCAATACTAAAACAAAATTCTTTGTAATATAAACATGTCTCCGTGCGCTAAATTTGCAGAATCTCTTTTTATTTTGAAGAATTTGGAAAATCCTCCGAAATTAATAAAAATCAAGCCAAGCTGGTTTTATAGCTACCTTTCAGAATTTTTTTTTTGGAGGGGAGGGTGGTCCCAATTCATATCATATAGAACTTTTCTAATATGCCTTGTATGAAAAGGACAGTAAATCTTACTCTTTAAAATAGGTCACAAGTCTTAGAGCACTTAATCAAAAACCAATATGGTGTTTCTTAACAGAATAAAAAAAAAAAGATTATTTGCTTCTCTTTTGCTCCTTTGTCTTATAAGTGCAGTGTGATGTATTAGTTTAATTAAAGTCTACCAAATTATCATAAGGATTTTATGTGCTGCAAATAATTGGCTTTTTGTTCTCTGCTCACTTTTTGTTAATGGAAGCAGAACATTTTTTTTATGATACTTAGTGTAAGATACCAGAAAACTACAGGGAAGAAAGGCAAACGGAGTGCCTAATGAAGTGACCTTTGTCATCTTGGACGTGAAATAAAATGAAGCCTGCACTAATGCAATGAAAATAAGTCAACGTTTCCAAAGAGTTAAGAGGATAGGTAATATTCTGGCTCAGAGCCAAACCTTACCAAGAATCCTATCATATATAAAAATGACAATCCCATTAACATGAAAAACTGATAGGCCCTAAAATGAAGTAAAATGTATAAATAGATCATGTTGTAAGATTTTTTTTTTTCTTTTTTTAGTGTAAAGCATAATGAATCAATCTTTTTTATGGGACAGATTTAGGTGAAATAATCCAGACAAAGTACACTACCAGTTATCTCCTTGATAAGGGACAAATTAAGCACACAGTGAACAGGAATTAATGAATATGTCATATTAAGTGAAAGTGGTTTCAGGACATAACAGTCCTAACATAACCCCTTTTGCCAAAAGTGAGTTGAAACAAATTATAACTGAAATATACATTCATTTACATAGCAGAACAAAAACAGAACAACCTGTGAACATTCAATCAGTTCACTGAGTAGTTGTGGAATGTGAAAGACAGAAATTACCAGCGATTTTCTTATTATATAAACCCCAAAGCATATTACAGACTGTGCATAGGACATATGAGAAAAGGAACAGTGCTTCTTTGGTTAAATAAGAATTTAAAATGTGATCGCTATTCATTTAAGACTGTCCTAAAAGAAACATAATCTATATAGTGTAGACTTCTGGAAAATTTGAGCTTAACTATCTGAATCACTTTTTTTTAAGTTTATTTATCTTGGAAGGGGAGAGGAGGGGCAGAGAGAGAGAGAGAGAGAGAGAGGGAGAATCCTGAGCATACTCTGAATTGTCAGCTCAGAGCCTGATGCAGGGCTTGAACTCACGAACTGCGAGATCATGACCTGACCCAAAACCAAGAGCCGGACACCTAAAGGGACTGAGCCACCCAGGCGCCCCAGTGATAATACTGTTCTCAAAAATAGGCCTTGTCAAACTTGCTATACCTTTTCAAATATCCCCACCATTTTTTAGGTAGAGAACATTATCACATTTTTTATATATCCATAAAAAGTTAAGCATCTAATCTTAGGTTTATTGAAACCCTTCCTCTGTTTTACTTGCTTGCTCTCTATTACACACACGCGCATGCACACACACACACACACACACACACATCCCAAAATAATAATTATATCATTACATTTCTGAAGAACCTCCAATAGTGTAAGTAACGCTATACTCAGATAGTGTTAAGCCTGTAAATTTTCCTCTCTTCTTAAAGGCAGTCCTTGTGAAATCTCATTGATTGCAAAACATGCCAAACTCATCATTAGGCCAAGAAAATGAGTCTTCCCAACTCATGATACATTTTTTGAAGATACTTCTCTCATTGGTTCTCTCTAAAGAAATAACTCCTAGGAAGGGCTTCCTCCGTGAGTGCACATGTATGTTTCGAACAGATACACTTGATTTACTCCATTTGTTTTAAGCCAAAGAGTGAAAGGGAATCTTTGACAAAACTGTCATCTTTAAACCACGGTGATATTTCATTTTCCCCTCTGCACTATTTAGATTGCCTGGAACTGAAATGTTTCCAGCCGCTCCTATGTCCAATTTTTCAAAGCTGTCACTTCCTAGCAAATCTGCTTAAGCAAAATACTTATGTTGTTAGAAAACAGAACAAACATGCATCATAAAATGCATTTCATTCTTTTTTTGCAGGTCAAAGTCTTCCTCAAGAATGGGAACTTGGAAGAACATGTGGAAATAAATTAAAAAATGACTGTGATGGATTGGCTTAAGTCAGTGAATCTGGTGCACTTCTGATTAGTTTCCACAGATACACTTGGACTTAACTCAGTAGAGTTTTCCACACAATAATCTTATAATCAAAATGTTATTTTCAATGCACTCACTAAAGGTCATTAAATTGAAAAAGAAAAAAAAAATCCAGAGGAAAATGAGACATTGAAAGATGACCATGGTTACTCTTCCTCAGTCCATGTCTGTAGCACCTATTATAATGTATTTGTCAACATTCTCTGTCCCGGAGGGTAAAAAAAAATCACCAAGTGTTACACTTATAGACCTCTAGCTTTTCTGAATTATGAGCGTCATATCCCACAGTACCTGACTAAATAAAAGCATAGCGGAAACAAAATGCCAAATAATGATTAAGCAGCTTCCAAAATGTGAGAAGAAATATGTTTTTAAAAGATTCAGTCATACTGACTTGAAGTATTCCTCAATATTCTCAACAGAGAGCAGACTTTCTGGATACACACATATACACATCGTCTTAATTGTGTATATGTAGATATGCAGCGTATATATGTATCACACGTGAAACTTATTTTTTTTTCCTATGTGTGCATGATTACACAATTCTGGCTTAAATCTCTCCAAGTTTCTGCAATAAAAATTACCTAAGAGTTACAATTCCTTCCATTACTTTAAGAAGCTAGTCGTGTCTCAGCAAAAGCCAAGACTGCTTATGGTCTACAATCTGAAACCCAGTTCTCTCTTGTCACCTTAACACTATATCTGACACCCTTTAACACCACAAAATCAATACCCTGGAATGTCATGGTTCTCTGATGGCCCACAAAGTCAAGGCATAATCAATTTCAACTTCCTTACTGGACAGAAATAGACTTAAACAAATAAAAAAAAAGATTTCATTCAAGTTAAATTCAATAAAACAAAGGACTAAAGGTACAGAGAGTCAAAGTTGTTAGAATTCAGTCCGATGCATTTAAACTGAGATCTAGATCCAGTTTTAAATCCAACTAAATTTCACATTCAGCCAAAAGGTATCTATCAAAAATTCAAACAAGCCTAGAATCTGCTCCAATCCCCGGATTAAGATACTGTCAATTAATTATCTGTGCGTATGTGTGTGCCTTTACTTCATTGCATTAATAAGCCGTATCGAGAGGATGATATCTGAGTTATTGTGTTTCCCTACAAAAGAGGATAATTTTTGGCTTCACTGTTCAGGAAGAGCAGGAATCTTGTCTTTCTTACCATAAGCTATGTATCATGTCCCTAGAACAGACCATTTAGGGTTTTAAAATAGTACGCCCTTACTATATATTGAATTAGTGTATGGAAATCAATGCATGCATTAAATATAATCTGGTACCTAAACTCTACTGAGGGCAAAACGTTCTTCTTTCTTGTTCACAGCTGAAGCCATGGCTTCTATATTGCCCAGCACATAGCAGGGACTCAGTAAACATCTGCTGATTTGAATGAATAAAGAATGCCTCCTCTTTTATTAGTCACTTTCTAGTACTCTGTGGAATTGCAAGTATAGAGTGTGGACTTCAAAAGTTTTTTTCCTATAATGAATGAATGAATGAATAAATAAATAAATAAATAATTGTAATTTAAATATATATTTAAATAATTTATTAAATAAATATTTAATTAAAAAATATATATATGGTTTTATTTTGTTCCCAAATTTTGATTTAAATACAAACATTTATTATTTAGTCATGCTTAGGAAAGCCAGGCCTGAGAGTCAGGAGACATGGAGTGCAGTTCAGGTTCGCTAAGTTCCTATGGAACTTTGCCTCTCCAGACCTCTCTAGTCACATCTATAAAATGTAAAGGAGGGATATGGAGAGAACACGGTGGTCCTCAGGTGTCCTCTTGGGAATATGTAGGTATATACCCTCTTGGGTATGTGCAGAGATACGAGTTCAAAAGAAATCAATGAAAGAGGCTCTACAGGTCAGAGAAAAGCTGGAAAGCAATCTTATTAAGAGAGTTAAAAGAAACTGGAGTTATTCAATTGAGCAAAGAAAATGCTGAAATGCCTAAGTGAAGTAAACCTTTGTCGGAGGTCTTACAGGCATGTGGTCCCAAGGCCTGAGTTACTCCTTCCAGTCCCACTAAGGCAGACAGCAGACCTTAGCTCACTCCCTTGTCTTCCTAGGCTATTGCTACCAAAAGTAAAAAGAAAAACACGCCCCCATCTGGCTTTCTCCTAAGGGAAGGGGTGTGACAAAATTCTGGCCAATAAGATACAGCGAAAAGTCTTTGTGGAGGGAACCTCTCAGGATAAAAAAGAAAGGTGGTCACGGAAAGTTTTTCCTTTTTCTTTTTGTTCCTCTTCCTTCTCCCTGCCTGAAACAGGGACAGAGGGGCTTAGAGGGGCAGCATCCAATTTGGGAATAGGAGAAGGAATATCCAAACCTGAGGACAGTGGAGCAGGAGGGAAGCTCACTAAAACTTGCTGCCTAATGACTTCCTGAATCTTATTATAAGGAAAAAAGTAAGCCCCTCGTTTAACTATGGGTAATGTTTTACCAATTACTTGCAGCTAAATGCATTAATACGTGACATATCTGCTAAGGGAGAAAATGGAGAGAAGGATTAGAAAAAACGAATAAAGGTGTGCCTGGGTGGCTCAGTTGGGTAAGTGTCTGACTTCAGCTCAGGTCATGATCTCAGGGTTTGTGAGCTCGAGCCCCACATCAGGCTCTATGCTGACAGCTCGGAGCCCGGAGCCTGCTTCTGATTCTGTGTCTCCCTCTCTCTCTGTCCCTTCCCCGCTCACGCTCTGTCTCTCTCTCTCTCTCAAAACTAATAAAAAAAAAACATAAAAAAATTAAAAAAAAAAAAAAAACAGAATAAAAATAAGAAAAAAAGTATGATTGCAAGGTTCCTTGTACTTGTAAGTTCCTTGATACTATTAGGTATCTAATACAGGGCTGTGGGTATCCTTGGTCTGATCACCCACCATGGTTCACAAAATTTTATATCACTGACACCATGCAGAAAGAGAGGCAGTTTTTCAGTGTAAGAAGCTCTAAATCAAGAATCAGAAGACATGAATCTTAATTCTGGCTCTGTCACTTAATAACGCACTTAACTTTCAACAACAGTTTCTTCAATATGAAATCAAAATCATAACATTTAGTGATAGGGAGGTTGTTAGGATTAACAATATAATGTGTACAGAAACAGTCTTTTAGTGTCCAGTGCTTTACCAGTAGCTATTTATACGAAATAACGTTGGTAAAACACTTAGGTTTAGGTTCTGGAACACAGTAAATGCTTATTTATTATTATCACTGTTGTTATTATTTGACAGCGTCTGCCCATATTATCTTCTTTTCTAGAATATCATGCGACAGAGGTCGACCCTAAGCATACTCCTTTTGCCTCATGACCCATGTCTCGGGATCATGGCTGATTAAAATAATTTCAAATCTTAACCCTGATGGAGTTAGATTTTTCTCTCTCTGGCATTTGAAATTGGTACCCAGAAAAAGTACCAGTCTTGCAGGCAGATGGAAATGTAGTTAGGTGCACTCAGGAAGTATGGAGTTATCCGCCATAATTGACCTTGGAGAGCAGAAAAAGTAAAAAGATCATCTCCAAAGCAGAAAGAAAAAGCGGATGCACAGATATAAGAGATGCAGGGTCAGTGAGAGAAAGCAGGTGCTGGTGAAGTTTAATGTCCAATCCAGCTCTGAAGACTGAGTTCCATGCTAACATAATACATCTTGAGCTAATTTCTTTTGCAGGCAAAGAGTTGCTAACTAAATAAATATATTTGTTTTGGTTTTAGCGTTGAAATGTGTTACTTAGTTATAAAAAATCTGAACCTGTGAAAGTTTTATCAGGTCATAGATAATTCCTTTCTGTTTTATGTTATCTCTATGATTTTGACTTAACAAGACATAGAGAATCCAAAACAAAGAGTACTTCCCGATTTGTTTATGATTCCTAATGGCTGCAACCATTAAAGAAAATATGAGATTAGTTAAAGTCCTGAAGCTACAAAATATTTTTAAGCCGTGTGTCTTCTTGCAAGGTAAATCAAATGAAAATCATAGTTATATATACAACTTTCCACTTTTCTCTCCTGTGAATAGCAAAGAGCCTGAGGAAGAAAATACAGATTTCAGGCACCAGGAAATGGAACTGACCCATTTCTAAACCTCCCTGATTATTTAGTGAATGCTGAGATCCTCCGAGTACATCATGGTACCCAAACTCTAGAATCGAAGTATGGGTTTTCTGAAGGTGGGTACAGCCAAATTGCCAAAAGCTTCTGGATGGAGTCCCAGAATGCGAGGGTTTACGTGAACGGTCTTGTTTTGTTTCGTTGACAATGAAGAGAAACTCTTGAGTTTCACTCTAATCCTGGTTTCGCAATCACCCTTTTTCAGACGTAAGACTGTTCCAGTATGGTCAGTTTTATGTAGGACAAAATTATAAATTGGTTCAAAATGAGATTTACAGATTAATATAAGAAATGTAGGGGAATATTTCTATCTGGTGAGAATAAACAGATCAAATAACGCATGTGTCCTGTTTAAGACGTTTGGGTAACTTATTTTGCCAATGAAACATAAGCTTCCAGTGGAAAGAAGATTTATGACATGACCTTCCAGAACAGAGAAGACCCATATTTAGAATGTTTACACCCAGTTTAAATTGTCACAGCTTAGATCTAAGCCACCTGATCATTTTTGGGATTCAGTGGCAAAAAAAAAAAAAAAAAAAATAGTGATATAGGGGTGCCTGGGTGGCTCAGTTGGTTAGGTGTCTGACTTCAACTCAGGTCATGATTTCACAGTCTGTGGGTTCGAGCCCGGTGTCAGCCTCTGTGCTGACAGCTCAGAGCCTGGAGCCGCTTTGAATTCTGTGTCTCCCTGTCTCTTTGCCCCTCCCTTGCTTGTGCTCTATGTCTCTGTCTCAAAAATAAATAAACATTAAAAAAATTTAAAAGTGGTGATATAAAGTAAGTTTATAAGCTTATATCTTGCATAGCTTCTTTAACAATCAGTCTTGAAGTGTACACGGATTGTTTTTTAAAGACGAATGATAAATTATGTTTGTTTGTTTTTTTCCCTCAAAATTGGCTTCATTGTATCATTTCAGCAATAACCGATGGAATCTTGTCATAATTATTAAATAAATTGTCTTCAATTTTCCATTTTCATTCTTAAGCATTTAATTTTGACAGGCTTCTAATTTCCAATGATCTGAAGCACAGATTATAACTGTAATTATAACTTCTATGCTAGAAAGGTAGTTAACATGATGCAGACAATTAGTATTCGTGTGGAGGATGCATCTATAAAGAAAGAAAAGTGGTATATGTGATCACTTAGCCCTATATTCCCACCTGAGTTTCATATTTTCCCTCCGATTTTACTTTATCCCAGTTTCCCTAACAAAACATGGGTAACAAGGCTAAGACGGTCAGTGCTATTTCTAATCGTTAAGAAGCAGAAGTCATAAACCAGTCTCAAATCATAATCCCATAACGAAAGAAATCTGCCAAAATACATGAAAACAAGAATGATTTATTTCTTGAAAGAAAAGAAAACCCAATGGGCTATTTCAAGCAAGACCAGGTGGAATTTCGTGCATTAGCAGTATCTGTGGGATCTACTTTTAGAACAGAGACTCCTCGTTTGAAAACAGCGTGAAAAGACACTCATCCGCAAGAGGAGGAAGCCGTTCCTGGTCCTCTAATCAGAACATGGTGCCCTTGTATCATCTGCCCTTTCATCTTTCAACTCAGAATATCTCCCTAGCCTACTCCAGTGACCGACCACTATCTGTGCAGCACTCTTCATAAATTCAATGGGTGTTTTGCAGAAACAAAGCCTGCAGGATTGGGCCTTTCGGACTAAATTTTACCTGCGTAATCAAGAGTATAGCTGAAAATGCCCATTAATGGTACAAAGCACAAATGATAAAACATCAGCTGTAGAAAAGCCCTTTATGGACTAAAAATATCCCCTATGTAATCTATTCCTGACTTTGCAGGATAGCTTACCAGAATATTAACAATCAAAGCCATCCAAATAAATTCTTGCCCAAAAGTAAATGCTGCGTGAAAAGTGACCTCTTGACTAAAGAGGAGTAGGGAATAAGAAAGCAAAGAAAAAAAAAGTCATTAGATATTTAAGTAATCTCATTTTATAGTTACTAAACTTTAAAGCACACAAAACCCGCAACATGGTAGATGGCAATGCGTTAAGATCCTCAAAATGGGACAGACAGCAGATAAAAGGGCCCTAATGAGCATGATGGAGTATGTCTCAAAACAGAAACGTCTCAAAATTAAGAATTAAGAAATAACAGCAAGCACAACTAATGGGAAAACACACCCAGGGAGAAATTTCATTGTGAGTCGAGACCTGGGAAGGCAAGTCTTAAAGCCAAACGGAGGCTTATGAGGCAAATACACGCATGCCAGGCAGGCAGTGAAAAAAAAAAAAAAAAACCTTGAAAGAAGATCAACACAGATGGGAACGAGCTAGCTGACTTGCAGGAAGCCATGCGGAGTGACAGCTCCACAGTGTCTCCACACCTGATCTGGCAGCGGGGGCCTAAGGGGCAATGCTGCAGCCAAGTCAGCGGGGGTCCTCGGGCAGATGTGGCTCCGCACTGGAGGCTGTGGGCGGGGGCGGGGGCGGGGGCGGGGGCGGGGGCGGGGGGTGGGGGCCCGGTGCCCAGGAGCCCGCAACCCTGCACGTGGGGTCTCAAAACTACATAAAAATTAAAACTCGCTACTGGACTCACAGTTACTTAACTGGATGCAAATTCTACTTCAATTTCGGGGGAAATTTATCAGGAAGGAAATGTCTGCCAATAATCGCCGTGAAAACATTTACTTGCCCCCATTCCATGTCGCTCACGAGATTCAATTACTTTAAATAATATATGAGCGTGGAAATAAAATCATTGCCCATATTAGATTCATTCGGTCATAAAAAAAAATCTACCTTTTTAAAGCTACCTGAAACTATCGTCACCTCCTAAATTTGCTCCCCAATATTTGATTGAAGAAATTTGGTTTAAAGTGATGCTTTATATCAATTTGTGGTCACAGCACATATCATCACCTGTTGGTCCAAAAGTTGTCGAGTTGTTAAACACAAGTCCCTCTAAGAGAGGTTTCTAGGTGCTTCTGAAGACACATGAGAAAGAGCAGAATAACAGAAATTGAAAATCAAGTCATGGATAGGATGGTATATATAACCCACCAGCATCTGGTTAAATAAATTCATTGACATCGTAAAAAGCAAAAGAGTGTCTGTAAAACACTTTTCTCTTACTTGAAAACTTCCCACTCGGAATCTTTCACTTAGTTGCAATATTTATTGAGCCCAATTTCCTGCTTTAGTGTGACTGAATTGCAGGGAGTTAATCTCAGATTCAGACTGACTGAGGTCTTTTCCTATCTCCTTTGCAAACGGAGCTTCCTGGGGAAGCTGAAAAAGAACCAAATGTTTCACAGCTGAGGCTCTGCACCTGACCTTCTTTTGGTGACAAAATTTTACTCACTTTTTTAAAGGTCTGGCCTTTCCAGTATTAAGCAAATAGGAGATTAAGATGTAAAGCCTACAACTTGTAACAGCCGGTGAATTTAGTAAATGTATATTCATTCACGGAATTAAACAACACATCCGGAAATCAAATAAAACAGAATTGCCAGGTCTTTAAACCTCATCAATGGATGCATAGCGGTAGACTTATGGTGCTGGCAGTCACATATCCATAGCTACTAAGAATAATCTATCCAAAAATAAGATAAAAACTTGCTGTTTTTTTAAAAATTGTTCTGTCTAGTCTTTCTGATTCTGAGTATCCTATTGCCACCGTACTGTTATTAAACAGCCATCTCCAACAAAGCGGAAATAAAGATCGGTTTCAATTGATGAAACTAGTAAGAATAAAGGATGAGAGAGGAGTTGCCCACATGGGAATTTTGCCAGCTCTTCTAATGGTTTTAGTGTATTATGGCTTGAATTTTCCTTTCTGTTGATGTTTCTTTCAGTAAATTGTCAATAAGAAGATATTTCTGAGAAGTTTAATTTTCTCAAGTTTCCAGTTCAATGTTCTACGTTGCACAACAAATAATGAATTCTGTCTTACTAGTAAGATCTGATTTTGCTGTTTTACTTAAATTCACAAACCCTTTTTTCCCTCAGTACCTCTGGGAGACTAAGGGTCTCCTGACTGTTGGCAGAGCGACTAAAGATCTGTGGTTTCAATGAAAGGAAGATTTTCATCGGGGGCTGACTTTTTAAGAGCAAACCTTCACAGTTCTTGTTACCAGCTCTTTCCTTTTTAAACATGTACCTTGGACTTCTGTAGCAAAAGGTTTCAGATTGGCTGGAATATCCAACAGATACTACCCTGTGCTGTGAAGTTCCCGGCTCAGTATTTTCTCAGAGGCAAGTCTGACACTTGATAAATCATTAGCATCACTTCCTGTGGCACTGAAGTTTTCCCCTAGGGGCTCCGACTAACTAAAGGCTAATCACCCGTGTTTTTATTTAGCTCTTGAGTTCCGATTAGATCATAGTTTAAAGTGGATAACTGTAGTTGGCTAATTCTTACCTGCCAACCTAGTGAACAAAGACTACCTACTCAGGAAATATGTTTTATCTTCCTTTTTAACAAATCTATACCTTGCTATTGGTATCATTAAATGTGAAACCATGCTGAGTTTAGCTGTTCAGGGGAAAGATACTAAAAAGATTTCAGTGGCCATATACTATCACTATGGGAATTCATACTGGCTAAGTTATTAGCGGCCCATTACTAATTTTAAAACTTGATGTGACAGTATAAAAATGCATCAGAAGCAGGTTATGTCAATAACAATGTAGTATAGGTCAAACACACCCAACAAACATTTAAAAACAATTTATTGAATATTTGAGATTACTAAACATTGTCACAGGCGTTTCTTTCCTACTTGTAAACCCATCCTTTAAAATCTTTTTGGTCGACAGTACATTTTTACGCATCTTTGTGAACTGAAATAGAATTGCATTGCTTAATTCCAAACTATTGCAACTGGAAGAGAATGTGACAAATATGGCAAAAACTATAATACAAACAAAATCAGACAACGCTCTAGAAAATGCCCTTTTTGGTATTTTTGTATAGAAAATATTACTAAAATATGGAAGACATTGTCTGCCTGCTTTTTCTTATATAAATGGGTCCTTGTTTTACTAGTTTACATATAGATGCATATATATATACATATATATATATAATTTTCATCTGTATATATAAAATTTGTCCCCTGAGATCTTATATAATACTTCTACAAATTTCACATTATTATGATATTTATAAATACAGACGTATCTCGGTTGAGTGGATTTAAAAAACGTGTTTGCCCTCCACACACTCATGCAGTTATATAATTAAAATTCCAAATCATGTATTGTTGTCATTTAGCACATCACAGCTCTTGTTAGATCAAATCGTTTTGCAAGTGAATTCTTACAAAGGAAAACAAAATAGCGACCAAAGTTTGAATTTTAGTTGCCTATTTTAAAATTGTATGTATACTCTCCCAAATTTCTGACAGTTGTAACATTAGGGCAAACATCATACAGTCACATTTTACAATTAAGCTGAGGTTCATGGAAACTCCTTTCTTTCTTTTTGTTTTTTCTACATGTAAAGGAAAAGATCCCACTGGTATGGAGTCCCCAGCTACTCTTTCTGGTGACGTCTTTTCCAAGCCCACTAGTGTCTTTTAACAGGCGTCATTCGGTTCTCTTCTCTGTCTCAAAGGAGTTTGGCTCCTCCCCACTCCCTCCCAATTATAAATATGCAGGTTAGATAATTGACCCACGGCATTGACTGACACAGGGACTAAATGGAACAGGCTATCTTCCAGTAAACCACTAACAACAGGTGAGAAAGGAAGTGCTAATTAATCAACCTTAATATCTGAAGTCATTATTGACTCAAATCCTCTGATACCTTCTTCAACTCTCTCATCTATTAAAACACCCTCACCTTCTTACCCACGCGCACACCTCACACTCTCATCAGAGAACGCAGTGAAAGGTTTAAAAATTGCATAGAATTTTCAAATAAAACACATGGGCACACATGCATATATAACCTACTTTTTTTTTTTTTTTTTTCTCCTTGGCATGCTAGATTTTACAATTGGGTCCTCAATTTTAAACAACTGTAAAGTCTAGAAAATACAACTGTGAACACAAATTGATGAAGAGTGTATTCCCTTGGTCCATAGAGTATCTGCTCACTCCCAAAGGCAAAATCAGAAAAAACAAAACAAAAACAAAAAACAGAACCAGGTATGGGAAGTTCTTTAGGGTCCCTAAAGTTATCAGAGGTTACCAAGACCTAAAGATAACTTTCAGAATATAAACAAATGCATACACACATGCATGCATATTTCAGAATATTAATAATGATAGAGAAAAATCTGTCAGACAACTGCTAGTCTCTATTCCAGACCAGAAGGCTGTGGTGGTTATATATCAAGCCATCGGCTGCCATTGGTAATAGGCCATTTACTCTTTAATTTAAGGTGGCAAAATGGGATTTGGATATCAAGGTAGGAGGGTTTCTCAAGTTGTCATTCCAGACAGTCTGCAGGAACAATGGGCAAGAAAGGAGAAACCTTAATATGTAAATACTACTTTCCTACGTTTCTCACTGGACTTTGGTACCTGAGTCTAGCGTAAGCGCCTGCAGGCCACTCTTCTTTCCCTTATGTGACCTCTTCTTGAATACAAAAGAAATCCCTCGAGCTGATCATCTATGAAAGTGTATAGATGAGCTACAAGACCAAACATTCAATCAGGTCAACTGTATGCATTTAAGTATAATTAGGATTATAGCCTTCACCTCACATAACAATAAACATGTGGCGATACCTCACCTAAGGCCAGTAGCTCAAGGTTAACACATTTCATCTACACGCTTCATTTCTTTCAGTGCCATGTACACATTTAATGGCAACATTTACTTTTACATCTTTGAAAAATCTTCAGTCCCCAATTGATTGGGCACTGTTGCGCAGATAAACATGTTAGGGTAAATTATAAAATACAAACACTTTGTGATACTAAATTCTTGAGTCATTACTTAAAATTAGACACCAGGATGGCTCATTGAGCCTCATGAAAATTAAATCTATATAGTAACATAGCCGTTGAACACATATCTAATTATTTTGGGTGAAAATTTTCTAAAACGTGTTCCCTACTGACCTGAATTCTTAAAGGATACCTGAAGACTCCATGATCATCATAAATCCTAACTAAACTACCTGAGTTAGTGTCACTGGGTGTCAATGACATATGTGTAACTTTCCTTTCTGGACCCAGGTAAAGATTCCCTCTTAAATACCATATATTTTCTTTACATTTGAGTATCATTTACTACTGATATCACAGTACATGTACGTATTACTAACGCCTCTTCATTTGGGTTCAAACTGGCTGCTTTAACCAAGTTAGGAGTAGGAAAGTAAATAAGCATGTGAGGTACAAGTATGGATTAAATACGTAGTTTCTGAGTGAGGACTTGGCAGTGAATTATGTGAGGTTTCCCAAATACACTTGGTAGTACCTATTTCTAGTTACTCCGTGCTCCTTCTTGCTTTTTTCCTAACTTTTATGTTTATTCCGAATAGAAAGGTTATACAGGGAGTTAATGTTTAAAATGTGTAAATTTACCAAAAGGCAAGTGTGTGTTTATAGTAAAGTAAGAAGAAACTTAGATACCAAACAACTGGGATGTAAGCAGCATAATCTTCCTTTTTCTCTTTCCAAATGGCAGCCTAGGATATTGAGACTCTATTTCATCATTAATGAGAAGGGATTTGAGAAATACTGGGATCAAAACCACAACTGATCCTGCAATCCCAGGCTAACAGAGCACTCTGGGATTATATTTCCTACTGACTAGACAGCTATACCCAGGAGGTAACAGCTGCACTTGATGTAACACTGTGGTTTACTGACTTGGTAATGAACGTAGCCTCAACAGTAAGAAGTTTCTAGACCTCCACATCCATATCAGATAATGGGTAGATTGTTTTATATGAACAATTTAAGCAAGCCATTGGTATTCACTGAATTGTCTACATGTGAGAGATCTCCATGGTGAATCATCTGAAAAAATGTTTAACTCGAGTTTGACTTTCTTTATATTAGTATGTTCCTAAGAAATCTTACTCATTTGGCCAATGATTATACTGTCAGGATTAAAAAAGTTAACATTTTAATGGGGCACCTGGATGGCTCAGTCGGTTGGTTAAGCGTCTGACTTAGGCTCGGGTCATGATCTCACAGCTCGTGGGTTCGAGCCCCGTGTTGGTTTCGAGCTCTGTGCTGACAGCTCAGGGCCTGGAGTCTGCTTCAGATTCTGTGTCTTCCTCACTCTCTGCCCCACCCCGCTTGCTCTCTGCCTCTCAAAAATGAATAAATGTAAAAAGAAAAAAAAAACTAACAAAAAAGAAAAGAAATATTTTAAGAGAATACACCCATTTTAGGCCAAATATAATATATTTAAATTGCAGTTTGTATGTATGTAAATTCATTAATGATAACAAAAATAAACGGAGCTACTAAGTTGATTCGTATTGAAATGACTAAGAAAAATAATATATTTGTTTGATTTTGTATTTGCTTTAATTTCACATTTTGTAAGTGGTTTTAAATTTTCAAAGTACTTGCTGCCTTAATCTGAAGATCTAATGCAATCCAGTCCAAGGCAATAATAATAGAAGACTAATGTTTTCCATTTAAGATAATATTTTCTTTGGTCTTTGAAACTCCTCGAGGGGTAAACTATTTTAATTTAATAGCTTCAACTGATCTTCAAATATTCAGCAGTATTAAAAGCAAAGAGAGCCTTTTTTTTTAATCAACCAAGTTAGAACTAAAATAAATGAAGATGTTCATAACATGAGTTCAAGAAGCAAGGGAAAAGAAGAGTAAATAACTTTTGACAAATAAACTTCTTTGAACAAATGATGATAGGATGTTGCCCTTTAAAAGCTGCAGCTCTTACAGTTTTATTACACATTGGCCCAGTCTAGCTATTTATTTGTTCATTCACATATTTAAGATAATGAATAATTGTCGGCAAATGGCCTTTGACTATAACATTTCTTGACTATGATGTCTCTTATTACCCCGGAAGAAAAACACGCTAATCTTAAAAAATGTGAAATTCGTTTTTTTAAATTTTTTTAACGTTTATTTATTTTTGAGACAGAGAGAGACAAAGCATGAACGGGGGAGGGTCAGAGAGAGGGAGACACAGAATCCGAAACAGGCTCCAGGCTCTGAGCTGTCAGCACAGAGCCCGACGCGGGGCTCGAACTCACGGACTGCGAGATCATGACCTGAGCCGAAGTCGGCGGCTTAACCGACTGAGCCACCCAGGCCCCCCAAAAATGTGAAATTCTTAAGAAAAAGCCACTCACGTCAAGTTTTGGCATTTTCATAATGCTTAGTTTTTGTGTCCAGTTCTCCTTACCATCCCACGCCAAGAATGTTTATTCCAATTCTGGGAAGTTAAGTGACATAAAAGATTAACATATAAATATACTCTAGTAACCTCTGAAATCAATTTTATGATGTATGTATACCACACAACATCTTGAACACGTATATCTAAGATTTTAATGTTAGGAAAAAAAGCCTGCTTTTCATTTAATTGTGTAAGAAATCAGCACATGCTCAAAGGCAATTGGCAGGTGTGCTGAGAACACATCAGACTGGTTCTGTCTCCCACTAGATTCACAATTTTGGACGCACCAGCCTCTGAAGCCCGAGTGCGTTCTAGCAAATAGGTAAAACAGCATACCTAGCTCACATTCCTGATGCATGGATTTTATAATGTGATGCATTTTAAGAACTTAGCTTAGTGCCAACTATCTGATAAGCACAAAATTAAAGCATATGCTTATTTAGCATCACAAGCTTATTTACTGATTTGAAAGCAATTCTCTAAAGCCGTGTTGTCCGATGTGGCAGTCATTAGCTCCACGTGCTTACTGAGCATTTGCCGTGAGGCTGGTCTGAAAAGCGATGATGCATTGTCACTGTAAAATACACACCAGATTTCAAAGACTTCATTTTTTACAAAAAGAATTAATAATTTTGTATTTATTAAATATTGAATGCTAAGATTTGACGTAGGGGGTTCAGTTAAATATATAATTAAAATTAACTTCATCTGCTTCCTTTTTACTGTATTAACCTGACTAGTAGAAAACATAACATTGCGTGTTTGGTTTGCATTCTATTTATATTGGACGATGCCGCTGTAAAGTATTTTCCATAAAAATGATGCAGGGTTTGTTTTCTTTGGTTTTGTTTTGTTTTGTTTTTATTGTAGGCACATGGCCTATTCCTGAGGTGAACAAAAATGGAATTGCACTTCCTAAATGCTCCCCAGGGAATCTTTCGCAGTCAAAAATTTGAAAACCATTTCCCTAGGTTTTCGCACATGAGATGTTACCAAGAATCCAGCCTCATCTAAACCCTTCTATCTAAAAGTCCTGAAAGATTTGACCATCCCTACTTACTGTCTAATGAGTTTACAGTAAGATGTGAATAAGCGGTGTCCATTAAATAAATAGAGGTTCTTTTAGGCAAGCACCCAATCAAATGGTCAGCCTCAGGGTTAAGAGAACTTGGAGACATCCCCTTTCACAAGTAGAGTAGAAGTATGTGGGTCGTTCTTAATTTAGGGCACAAAGAGAACTACAAAGAGCATGACAGGGAAGAAAGCACTCTGTATGATCCGATATGTTTCCGAATAAGACGCACAGTTGAGCTATAAAAGGATAGGTAAGAAGTGTCAAAACAAAAAGATGCTTTAATGAGTTGTGGTTCTTACATGTGCTGGGTTGGGAGGGCTCATTGCTGTCGTTGCCCCTTGAGGAATATCCTGCTATAGTGAAGTCTTTTGAAAGTTAATCTGATTAAGAATAAAACACAGTTTTACGTGTAAAAAATTAACATATTAAACTTGTGCAGTATAAAATCATATGACAAGCATATGTGACTACCAAGAAAAAAGGCTTCAATTATTCCATTAATATTATAATAAAAGTTCACTGGTTGTTTATTCAATTTGTGTGCTCTAGTCTCTCATGACAGAAACAGCAAAGAAGTGATAACAGGCAGCATAAGCATAAGCAAAATGTAGAGAAGAAAAATAAAAGTTTTAGAAAAAAATACACGCATTAATTATTTTTCCTGTAAATGGGAAGAAAATACTATTAATATTTTATTTTAGATACACAACAGCTCAGTCTAGTTCCACCTACTATCAGAACCACGAGCCATCAGCAAAAAGAGACACAATCACTGACCAAGAGAGAAACCAGGACATTCGCTCTGATACAGTCTAACGGTAGCCAACAACTTCTTACATCCCTGGAAAGTGGAAAGAAGACTGGGGACAGGGAGATAAGAATTCTGGGAGAAGGAAAGATATAGCCAAGGGAAGGAGGATAGACAGGGCAATGTTAACATTGACATGTGTCTTGATCAGTAGAAGATCCCCTTCGTCCATCTGTCTCTCTGTCCTCTTTAACGTCTCACCCTTTCAGTAAGAGCGGTAAGACAGACTTTGTGAGAGGAATTTTGGCAAAGGAAGAGCCACAAATATGTATAAATCCTGGGGAATACTGACCCTGAGAAGGGAACAATGGATCCTGACGCCTAACTACCATACTTGAGGGTTTTTTTTTTTCAGACATTATAATGCATATACTCTGACCATCTATTTCTCCTGTAGAGATGTGATGTCAACGTTTTGAAGGAAGAACTTAATTAACTAGGTTTCATTATGTAGGATTTAGAGAGTGGGATCAAACCAAGAGAAATATAACGTTAGCCTTTCTGGCCACATTAGTCTATGACCGGGGCGACTGAGTGGCTCAGTCAGTTAAGCGTCCAACTTAAGCTTAGGTCATGATCTCATGGTTTGTGAGGTCAAGCCTGGCATCAGGCTCTGGTTGTCAGTGCAGAGCCGGCTTCAGAGCCTTGGTCTCCCTCCTTCTCTCTCTCTGCCCCTCCTCCACTCATGCTCTCTCTCTTTCTCTCTCTCTCTCTCTGCCTCAAAAATAAATAAACATAAATGATTACTTATAGTCTATGACCAAAAAGTAATACGTAGGATAGATCTGTTCTTAGAATGCAGATTCAGGAGGGCCTGCCTGGCTCAGTCAGTAGAGTGTGTGACTCTTGATCATGGGGTTGTAGGTTCAAGTCCCACATTAGGTGTAGAGATGACCTAAAAATAAAATCTTGAAAAAAATGCAGTTATGTATAACATACACAATGATGGTACTTTCTTTTTTTAAATTTTTAAATGTTTATTATTTATTTTAGTGAGAGAGATACAGAGTGTGAGCAGGGGAGAGGCAGAGAGAGAGAGAGAGAGAGAGAGAGAGAGAGAGGGAAACGCAGAATCGGAAGCAGCTCCAGGCTCCGAGCTGCAAGCACAGAGCCCGATGCGGGGCTTGAACACATGAACCGCAAGATCATGACCTGAGCCGAAGTTGGAAGCTTAACCGACTGAGCCACCCAGACACCTCAATGATGGTACTTTCTTAAATAATCTAGCATTTACTTATTTACTCATGTAAAAACATATCATTTAAGTTAGATCATACCATTTTAGAAAATTGTTTCAAATGTGCTCTTTCTATATATATGTATGTATATATATGTACCTATGACTATATTTTATATATTTTAACACATTTATTTATATTTCCATAAAGTTATACTTAAGATAACAAAAAATTTTAGTTTATATTTTTTTTCTCTTCACATAAAGATAAACCTCTGGTACTCAATAATTTCCCATTCAAGTTCCATCTTTTGACTCTTCCCAGGAAACAGAAGCTTTATCTTTCTCTATAGAACACATATTAGCATAAGTTGCCTGTTTGATTGGGTATCTTTTGTCTTTCAAAGAACCTTTACTTTCAGAATTTCCTAAAAGCTGATCCATCCAATTCTAGGAAACTCAATACCGTCTGCTTTATCATAAAAATGTATGACCTCAAAGTAACTATAAAATTGCAACAAGGAATCAGGATAGAGAATAAATGGAATGATTTCTATCCATAAAGAAGAATGCTGACATCCTTGATCTGATCACCTCAAAAGCTTCCGCCAAAGAAATAAAACAAAAGGAAAGCGACACAGGTACAAAAACTTTATCTGAATGTGCTAGACTAAAGTTTCTAAGATCGACATCTACTAAACTAATTAGAATAACTGCATCAGTAACTTCTCAGATAACATACTCTCTTCGCTGCAAGTTAAACAGCATATGAAAGAGCAATAACCAATCCACAGTTGCTAAGTTACCCCAGTGCAGTGTCACACATTCCCAGCCATGTTTTTCTCCCTTCCTGTCCATAGAAGCAGACAGGTGCGTTTATCCTATCTGCCCTTTACTGCTCACACAACTGTCATGCTATTGTAGATGGAGATGTGCTTTTTATCTTTGTGAATATCGGCTTTCTTCAAATATGTACGTGTGGGATAATAACTGCAATATCAAGAGCCTTCCAGGCAATTTTCACAACCAACGTCACAAATTTACCAGCAGTAACAGCTCACAATGGCACTGTAAGATAAATGTTTTACATTCTTATAAGGTATCCCACTTGTTTGCCGGTCTTCCAGTGGCTTCCTATGCATTCAGAGTAAAACCATCTAACCTCTGGTTCTCTCTCCACGTATCTCTAATACTGTTCCCCACCTCACCCCGCCACTCCCCTTCTCCTACTATTCTGGTCTCTAGTACTATGCCTCAAGTATCCAATGCATGTTTCTAAACTACCCTCGATGTTCCTTCCGCCTGGAGAGATCTTCAGTTCCCAAATGGTTTCCTTTCTTTTCTGCGTTATGCCTTTCTCAAACAGAGCCTTCTTTAAGGCTTTCATTGACAGTCATATTTAAAATGGCAGCCCTTCTTCGCTGTCCCCTGGCATTTCCTATCTCTTGCCTCTGCATTTTTTTCATAGTACTTGCCACCATCTAGTCTTATACTTTGTTTATTTGCATCTTATTAATTGTCTACATCCCTCCAGTAGGCTGTAAGTTCCACGTGAATACTTTGTATCAGCCATGTTGTTCGCCATAGCTCAGTGCCTTGAGTACTGCCCGGCACAGAGCACGTTAAATATGCATTAAATAAAAATGTGTCGTTTGCATTAATTTTTTTGATCAGCCAAACTATTCTACAAGCTTTCATTCAGAGCCTACTATGTATTGGACATTGTATAGTCAATAATAAATTGGATATAATCCTTTTTCCCACAAAGCTCACATTAGTGTGGGAAAAGGTATTAAAAATAATTTGCAAGGCAAAATGATTAGTTATGTTGAACACAGACCAAAGAAGAACAACTCATGAAGTGTGGGAGGTAGGGAAAGCATTGCATAGGAAGTGACATTTGAGCTGAGTCATTGAGTCATGAAATACAAGTGTTTCTGAGGAGTGGAGAAGGATCAAAGGACGTTGTGGATGGAGAAAAAGGAATGTATCAAGGCACAGAGCTGATAAAAGGAAAATAGGGACAAGTGGCAAAGAGCAAATAGTTTGCTGTGGCTAGAGCAGAGAGTGCTTGGGAAATAAGCACTGTTCTTAATAAGCAGAGAGTGCTTGGGGAATAAGATGGATTAATTCATTTGCTAAAAATCTTTTTCTTGCTCAGCTCATTGGAAGCCAGAAGGAGGAACAGAGGTGATGTCCTGGCAAAGGGAGATAGTGAGTTCAATTTTGCCCATTTTACATCGCGACCTGAGACACAGAAACACAGAAACCAACTGTCATTTGAAATCAGCTCTTCTGGTAGGTAGTGACTCCTAAAATAAAGAATATAACCCTTGATAGAGGCTTTGGGGATAACACAAGACAAGAGCAAGAAATTTGGGGAAACGTTCAGAGATATAGGGGTGCACCTTGTATGTAGTGACAGCTGTTTTTGTAAGCCCTAGGGGTAGAACTTCATAAAAATTGTGGTCCAGCAAAGTCGAAAGGTACAAACTTCTCAGGCAGAGGTGGCTTAGCAAGAACAGTTGCAGGGAGGGCTTGGGGCACAAACCAGAGAGTAGGGAGCTGACAGCTAAAAGGAAAAAAGATGAAAACAATATGGTGTGTTAAAGATTCTATCTTATGATTAGAAGGATGTGAAGAAGTTGATACTTTTTAAGATGTTAGACATCTGATCAAATTTATAAGTAGAAGAAAAAGAACTAATGGGGAGAGAAAGTGAATATAACTCAGGTAGGGAATGATTTATGAAGCATTATTGGAGGGAAAATATAGGGGATGGAATGACATATGGATAAAGACGTTAGCCTCAGCAAAAATAAATAAATAAATAAATAAATAAATAAATGTGTGACTTGATATACGGACTTTATATCCATAGGTAGGAAGTGGCTGTAATATCATTTGGGATTTCTGCACAACGGAATGGTTAAGATCAAGGTCTCTAGCCTCAGATGCTCTAGGTTCGAGTTCCATTTTTACCACTTGCTGGCTATGACATTGGCAAGTGACCTACCTCCATGTGCCTGAGTCTCCTCCTTTGCTCAGTGGGGATGCTAATGATTCCTGACTGACTGGGCTGTTACAGAGAATCTACAAATCAATCTCTCCTTGTTAAGGTCTTAAGATAGCCTATGGCACTGCTTGGTCACTATATAAGCCCTTCTTGAGAATATAACTTAGGAGGGCAAAGGTGTTTCAAGGGTTCAGATCCAGAGGTTTCTTTCTTTCTTTCTTTCTTTCTTTCTTTCTTTCTTTCTTTCTTTTTTTTTTTTTTCTGTAAGGAGCAGTGAAGCAGGAGTGTGGGGAGGTGAAAGCACCATTCAGGGTCTAACAAGAAGCTTATTTATAACACGCTTTCATGTGTAAATTCCTCTAGATATAAACAATTATAGAGAGAAGCAAAAAATGGTACCATCACCTCCAGCCCCCAGCAACAGATAGGGAGAACAGTAGCTAGTTATAAAATTAATAAAAATAAATTTTACTTTACACACACACACACACACACACAGGGCTTTAAGAATTTTACCAGCTTAAAAATAAGAGATACATCTGCAATTTCAAACACTTGGGTCATTTAAACTTCTGAGACCACCTACATTTGAGTTTCACTGCCCCATTGATATTATAGAAGAATACAAATACCGTGAAATGCTATGTGAGGCCAGTCACTGATTTTAAACAGAGAGAAGCTGTGAAGTCAGAGCCCTGGGCTCCCACTGAGTTCTATTCCTTAGATGGTAAGTTAGTTATTAAGCATTGAGTCTCAGTTTTTCACCCAAGAAAATGGCACACAAATAATATTCATCAGCACCCAAAAAATGAGATGACCCACTCAGCCTAAATATACTTGGCGTAATGTCTGGTATATAATAGATGCTTCCTCAGTGTGGATTTCCTTAAGCCTTCATTGTAAATAAAATTATTGAAGCCATCTGAACACTGCCAGACAATTATGGACACTCATCAGAAATCCTGACCACCCATCTACTTGTTAAACCAGGCAATTAGATCATGTAAAAAATAATAATACATATGGGTTTCTAAAGGGTTGACTTAAAATATTTAAATACCAAATCAAATCAGAGATAAAATACTGAAATCCTTTAAAAGGGTATCTGTATGTCATATGAAAAATGATGAATCTCCTTAAATGTCTTACATACTTCCCTGAATAGTATTATCTTGTGACCTTCATTTTTTTTACAGTAATAAAAGTAACTTGATCCTGACAAGATTTATTGTTTCCAACTAATATCTCCTGCATTGCGTGTGAATTTCATTCCCATTAACACCTTACCATTTAGGACCTTTTAATTCATAACTTTTGCAAGCATAAAACACCTTAGACCCTAAACAATCTAAAATAAATCAATATATCATATTTTCTGCAAAAGAAAGGGAAAATAATAAAGCGATATATTTCTGCTCACATTGCTGGGGCTGCTTGAATATGACAACCTCCTTCCTTTTCACCTGATAAACCACTAAGGAATGCTTAGTCCTTGTCTGATATGGAGTTAAACATATTTCAGGACGTGTCCTAATGAGTCGTGGTAAAGGCTAATAGTAACCCCTTCTGCTACTACCTGCTTTCTCTTCCCAGTCTTTACAGCAAATCTTGATGGTTTTAAGGAATTCCGAAGGGCTGACAGCTTGAAGAGATTTAAGTTTAAGTTACCACTGACTGCCCAACCTGAGTCTGATTTAACAAGCCTGTGTATAGAATGTGTATGGGAATGTATTTCAGAAACACAGAGGGCTGTTATGTTTATGTGTCTCTTATCAGAAACACGTTTAGGTGAAATCAAGGTTTTAATCAGTAAATTTCATAGTCATCAAATTTAATTCATACTTTATTATAAATTATAGATACAGTGATTTAGCTTTTCCAAAAAAAAAAAAAATTACTGATTTACATGTTCAATCAAGTCAGAATCGGTAATTACTCCTTTGTGAAGGGTATTTGAAAGAGGCTACCTCGCAATTTTTTTTAAATTTATCCCATATGTAATTTTTTTATGTCTTCATTCTAAATTAGAATATAAGGAACGAGCCCCAAAGAGTGTAGGTGTTTAATAAATACTTGCTGAATGTTGGAAGAATCCATTTGTCCTCTAACAGGGACAAAAAGGTCATTGCTGTGGAAGCCCAGCTCAAACTTGGCCTGAGCCCTGTGTCAAAAATCCACAGGTCACATAAGAAATGTCTGTTTGCCTCCAGTGCACTTTCACCCATTAAGGTAGCAAAATTTGTAATTTATGTGCAAACATACCTCTTACGGGACTCCCCATCACTTAACCATATGACCGCTCAGAAAAATATGCTGTTCATAGATTACATCAACTATGTATAAACGAGGGACTTTCATTCTGTGTCCTTACCAATAAGAGAGAGAGTTATAAAGGTTATCTCCCTCCTTACAGTTAAAGATACTTGAAAGGAAATGAGATATGTACCAGAAATAAAACGAATGTGTATGGAAGAGTTAAGAGAAATGTTCTGACCTTGTCTTTTGTAGCGCCCATTATTGTTTATAATGACTTACAGAGTTGCCCAGGCATGATGCTGACATTTATGGTATTTTATCTTCCATACCAGCCAGCTGAGAACTCTCCCACTTTCATTAATATATTTTAATCAAAGATTCCTGGAATCTAAACGCTTCTCATTCCTTTCAGAACTTCCCAAAATCCATGACACCAAGTTCAAACGCTCCCATCCTGAAGCCCCGATATTTTTAACTGACTTAGAGTAATAATAACATCACTTGTTTACCCCTTGGAGAATTAATTACCATTTACTTAAATATCAACCATCTATGTGGGGCCAAACATCTTTTTCACAAAATGTGTCCCATTTATTTCCAGGTATTTTCACCCCTAAACAAGAAAGCTAAAGTCTCCGGTTTCAGAAGCATCTGGGTTGAAGTTCTGCAGTCACCAAGAATCCAAAGATTCTGACCGTCAGCAACCAAGGAACGTTTGCAAAAAGTGTTAACCGCAAAGGACGAGTCCACATCTAGTATTTATTTGTATGTTAAACATTCCTCGCTTTCAGATCACAAGGTCGTTTTGAACATGTATTATTCTGAAAAGTGGACATATTGAAGCTAATTACTCAATTCAAATGATTTTTGTTTTTCAAGTTGCAGGTTTAAAACTAAAGAGGAGAAAGCAGATGGCTGCTGCTACCCTCTCACTCGTGGCATCAACCCTTGGTTTGGCGATGTGTTGAAAAACCTGATGGCCCTGCTCTATCAGGCCAAGGAAGCCAACCAATGCCACACACAAGATGGCAGCTGGAGAAGAGTGGAAGGGTAGGAACTATCTAAACATACTCTTTGTCTTCGAAGACAATCATGTTACTTCAGTTTCCTCTCTAACATGAACTACAGAACAAACCGTATTCTACCCTCTAAAACCCTGAGAGCCACAGGTTTATGATTATCAAACAGCGAAAAATTGCATTTTAAAGACAGTAGTGGGTAGGAAGAAAACCACGTGACCAAAATATTTTCCTCGGGGTGCCTGGGTGGCTGAGTCGGTTGGGTGATCAACTTCCGCTCGGTCATGATCTCACTGTTCATGGGTTTGAGCCCTGCATTGGGCTCTGCGTTGATGGCTCAGAGCCTGGAGCCTGCTTTGGATTCTGTGTCTCCCTCTCCCTCTCTGCCCCTCTCGGGCTCGCATTCCATTTTTCAAAAGTAAATAAACATTAAAAAGGTTTTTAAAAAATTCCTCAATTTGACTCCCCAGATGTTTGCCAGGGCAAATGGGACATACATAAGTAAATGTCCTGGGGGGTGGAGGGGGTGGGGGGGAGAATGTGTAGTGGTACCTAAAGAGACTTTCTAAATGGAAGACTCTTTAAAATATGATTGTCTAGTTGAAAGTGAAGTCTATAATGCCAACTCAAAAATATTATTTAGCACCAACATAGCATGGCGCTTAGTTCTGTCAGGGGACACAATGATTAATGAATTTAATACAGACCAAACAAAATACTCACATGTAAATAGCATCAAATTTAGAAGCATCCACATAATATAAAACTAGGGTTCCAATTCTATAGTTTACAAACTTTCTTTAAATCTATCCCCCCCCCACTGTGATTATTTCACAACTTCCTAAAAGACAATGATAAAAGAAATATTTCCCAGTGTGTGTGTGAGGACTGAAGGGATGTGAATAGTTGAAAAACAGGAGAGGGACTCTCATTCTCAACATATTTCTGAGATCTTTGATCCTCTAACACTCTAATCAGAATCGTCCAGCAAAGGACATTTGTTAAGTGCTATCGCTTTTGAACATCAAAATGCCTCAGTAAAATCTCCACTAAATTAAGCTTCCTCAAAAGTAATTGAATCTGTACAGCATCAATTTTCGGATATTATTTTAAAAAGATTTTAATTTAAGGACAAAATTCTGAATGGCTTATATCACACAAGGGTATAGAAGTTGGATTTTTTTTTTTTAATTAAGCCAGTTTGCACTAGCATTACCCATATATCCAGTGACTCTTGACTCCTTTGAAGCTACGGCTCTAATATCTTAGCACGACACATGAAGTCCTTAGAAACAGAAACGCCACCTTATTTAATCACCCGCGGTTTCTACTCTATCACAAAGAACAGCTCTAGGTCTTGTACTGACTCTTCTTGTTTCCCTGTCCAGAAACCACCTTCTTACCCTTGAAGACTCTGTCAAGGTCACTCTTTCTGCGAGGCTTTTCCACATCCCAGGGGGTAAAAAAAAAAATAGTACCTCCCTTCTCTCCCATGCTAATTTATACATAAACGTCCCAAGTGCTTCAGCAGTTTGTTTATATGGCTGTCTCTTCCGCTGCATCCAAAGTTGCTTCCGGAGTGGGCACCATTTCATACCTACTTTTTGTATCTTTTGTACTTGAACCAATACTTGGCCTGCAGCACACTCTCAGTAACCTGGTCAGTTAATGAATGGACATAAATACAGAGAGGCACATAGTAGAAAAAGACAAAAGGAGATGCTTACTATGTTTTTAGTATGGTGACCAAACACGAACTATCTCTGGGGAAGAACTTGATTGCAGATGTATTTTTGAGTTCTCCTTCTCTCCAAATTTGTACCCAGGGTTGCTATGCCCCTCTGCATACAGATGAACTTATTCACAGACATCATTTTCTCACGGACTCACAGATGTGTATACTAATTTGAGACAGCAATTTATGGTTGGGGTTAGACATTTTCTATGTTTTGCCCCTCCCCCCAACACCTGTTCTGTCCACTCTTGTCTTTATTCACTATGATCATGTTCTATACCCAGGAGGTTGAGCGATACACAATACATTCACAGGATACCTTTTGCTTTGGCTTATAGCAGGTTTGGCCAATGGGTATCCCTGGCCCGGACTTAAGAAGAGGAGAAAGAGGTCAGAGTATTTATTCTCCCAGCCTACAGAGCCACTTTAGGCAGCACTCTCCAAATCCTTCCCCTTCCTTATTCTACTCATTTCACTTTCTCCTGTCCCTTTCAGGAACTCTGTTGCACCTATTACCCACCATAGGGCAGGGTCTCTCTACCGTGGCATTATCGACATTTCGGGTTTGTGTTTTCAATGTTTCAATTTTCAATGTTGTGTGAAGCAAGCCTGTGCCCTGTATTTCAATGTTGTGTGAAGCAAGCCTGTGCCCTGTAGGACCTGCAGCATCCATGGTATCAACTCAATAGATATAAAGAAACTTCATATAGCAATTTACAATTTATAAATTACTTTCACCTAATTAATGCCACTTGAGCTCTGTAATTCAATAAATAAAATATTATCAGATATTATCAGAATATTTATTTTTATGAATGAGAGAATGAAATGCATTGATACAGTAACTTCTAAACCTGCACCTAAAAACCCTATAGAGCAATAATAATAATATATACAGAATTTCTTATATCCAAGTCATAATCTCATTTCATCTGGCTTTGAGCTAAACTTCCTTATATTACTATTCACCTAAATTCCAGGCATACCAAGGCCACTGAGTTTCTTATGAAATGCAAAAGTCATAATGGAGTTCTCTGGGCATTATGTTAAATATGAGCGATATAGTTAGTCATCTATTATCTCTTTCTCTTCCCCTCAGAAGAATAATGTTGCAGTCACATTGTATTGACAATTGGAATCTTCTTCAAAGATAATGTATTCTGAAACTCTTCTACAAATATGCCCACCAGGATTGTAATAGAAAAATAGAATAACTCCAGGCATGCTCACGTATTTGATCATTTTGTGTTAAATCAACAAAGATGCTTAATGCATTTCAGAGTTTCAGAGACTGCTTCTATCTTTCCTCTCCTCTGCCTGCTACCACAGTTATTGTAGAAAACTTGGGCCCATTGAAATTTGCTCACTTGGACAAAGACACAAAAACTGCTATTGGACTTTAAGAAACTTAAGTGATTTTAGCATATTTGTGCTGTGAGAGGTTCAGATGTCAACGAAGCAACAGGTAGTATCTCCATTAGGATCTGCAGGAGCATCGATTGATGAGAATTGGTGATACCAAATCTTTTCTCCAGAGTCAATGTTTCTTTTCTTCTCTTTTTCTTTCTTTCTTTTTTCCTTTAGAGGGGACACTATCTTGGATTCACTGTCTCCAAAGAAAATACATACAGAGTAAACTGAATGCATTTCAGTAAGCTATGACTGAGTGGTCTTTTCTCAATCGAAACATATCATTTCCTCTGTTGACAACTACTCGTTCAATCATAGTTGGTATGGGTTCTGCAATCAAAAAGATCATAAGCCAGAGAGAGAAAGGAATTGTGACGAATGCCAGATATAATTACATCCTCCTGCCCTCAAGATAGCCCTGTCGTCATGTGTCATGTTGTCCCTCTAGCAGCCTCACTGTCAGGCCAAATCCCAGGGAGTGAATTCGCTAGCCTTTGTTGAGTTCCTATACGTCCCGGGATCTGCATGCCCATCGTCTCATTCAACCCTCACAACACCTTTACGAGGCAGACATTGGGACCCTCCAATCTCAGGTTAAGATATTGAAGTCCAAAGAGGCATCAGATCTACTGTCCCTCAAGGCTAGTCTCACCTCTTCACTGCCTCTGGCTGAGCAAGTCAGACCCTATCTGTCAACAATCATAACATTTGTCCATAACAGACACTTCATATGTTAAATAAATAGTTTGAAAAGTGGCTCCAGTCTTGTGATCCTTTTAAAATAAAGAATGAAAACATAAACTGGCAATCAAATTTCTGGCCACGTCTCAAATATTTGATGGCTTTACTCATGAAAGTAAACTTTTAATCTTACAGACAAAAAAGAAAACTGGTCACTTCAGCTTTTGCTGTTGTTATTTTTTTTTTTCAAATCCAAATAAGTTGGAGGGAAATTTAAGATAGAGTAGGGGAAATAATAAAATATCTCTCTGGTAAAAAATTAAAATGTGGAGGTTACACAAGAAAAAAAAAAGTCAAACTAGAGACTGACCAAAGAATATTTTGTGGTTTATAAAATGTGGTCATCAAGTTTTTGGAATGCTTGCCTAGCAGACCTTCAGTGAGCAGAATAAGGCCTCCCCACCTCCTGCCAAAATGTCTACATCTTAATCTTGTGAATGTATGAATATGTTACCTTATGTGGCAAAGGGGAATTAAAATTGTAAATGGCATTAATGTTTTAATCAACTGACCTTAAAATAAGGAGATTTTCCGGGATTATCCAAGTGGCCCAATGTCATCACAGTGTCCTTAAATATATAAGAGAGGCAGCAGAGAGGCAGAATGGTATGGACATGAAAGGGACTACTAGCTATTGTTGGCTGTGAAGACAGAAGGTGGTCAAGAGCCAAAGAGTGCAGGCAGCCTCTGAAAGCTGGAAAGAAATCAAGAAAACAGATTCTCCCCTCCAACCTCCAGAAAAGAAACAGAGCCCTGCCAACACATTGATTATAACCTAGTGAGACCCATTTCAGACTTCTGACCTTCAGAGCTGCAAGAAATAAATGTTTGTTGTTTAAGCCACTATGTTCACCATAATTTGTTACAAGGGCAGTAAGAAACTAATACAACACTAAAGTAAGGTCTAGAAGACACCTGGAAAGTTATGGGCAGATGCATCAGCCAACATTCCGTAGGACATAAAGTTTCTTGGTTAAACGGTACCGGGGTGTCTCTGTTTTCTTACACATAGTTCAACATTAACTATATAAAGTATATTAAAACATTTTATCTTTACTTGGATGGTTTTAGCCAATACCTTTTGAAAAACCATAATATCGATTGTCATAATGGAGAAACACTCAAAAATGCATTGAAATACTTAAAGTATTAAGACACATCATATATCTTATTCCAATGATTAATTATACTGCTCTATTATGATTCAGGAAAGAATCCACCATGATACCAGTGGTATAAATGATCCAGGGATAAAAATAACCTGGATTATTAAATACTCAAAAGCCAACTGTAACTAACATCTACGTATGGTTTACTAGACTCTACTCAATTAAAAACTGGAAAAAGAAAGGAGAGGAGGGGAAAAAAGAAAATGAAGGGGAAAAAAGAAAGGAAGGAAAAAAAAAAGCTTCTCTTCCATCAGCCAGACTTAGTTAAAATGGCCATCAGTAACTGGAATGTTTTTACAAGTCAATTTCCAATTCCTACAAAGACTTGCTAGTGATATTAACATCTTAAACCACAAATATCCACCAATGTAAATGTACTCTTAATAGAATATTTCAACCATTACCTTGAGAGAATTACAGAGATGCAGCAAGGTTTTATAGAAAGTAAATGAGGTAGATTTTAGTAACAGTTACTGAAAATAAGGCCTCAGGAGACTGGAAGAGTGAGTGGTATAAAATTATAAAACACAAGGGAACCGAGATGCCAAAATGTTAAAGGAAGGATTACAGCCAAGGCCAGCTGTACTGTGTCGCCCTTTCCAGAACATCTACTCCTCTGTTCTCCCTTCATGCTGCAGGCCTTAGAACTGGAGCTATTCCCTCAAATCAATCTTGTTGTCCTTCCAATAAGTAGCCTCCTCTTAGGGTCTTTTACCATGAGGTTGGACAAGGACATTTTACAAATGTGGCCCTTCTGCTGCTTCTTCCTAAGACTTTTTAGAAATGATAGAAATATAATTGGGAATTTCTTTATTATCATCGAGGTTAGGGTTATCAGCCTCTGTTATCTCCTGGGGGTGAAGTGCTTCCAGACCAAAGTGTACCCTAGGATTTTAGAGAAGACTAATATCTTTTTAGAGGAAGAAATTTTATGTATGTATACATGTGTGTTTATATGTATATGACCTAAGTAAATATGTACATATGTGTGTGTTGTGTATCGTATATATGTATGCGTGTCTGTATGTATATACAGTAACTGGCCCTGAGTAGCTGAGTGGCAACAAAACTAAACAAGAGATACCTTACTGCCACATGGACACAAAAACAGATGCAAAAGTCTGTCGTGAAGTGACATCTTTCAGAGATCAAGGGACCAAGAATGATAGGAGAAAATTCAACCAGGGTCATTTTGTCTCCAAATGCCTTCTTCTGTATTCGGGATAGTGTCTCATAAATTTTTTCACTGAAAGCCTCCCATCAGGCTTTTTGTTCATCCAGAGCTCACCATGAATAGAAATATAACTTGGAGAGGAAATATCTTAAAAGCTGTCATCAACCAGTCACTTAAACAGGACTATCTGAAAGCCAGTTGGTAACAAGTACCAGTGTTAATAGAAGACGTGATAGGTGTTTGGATGAAAAGGAGAGCACTAGAAGAAACAAAAAGCACCTAATGATAATTAAAAACTGAAAAAAAAATCCTTAAGATTTTTCTTGGGAAATCTCAAGGCTATAACATCTTCAATATCAGTACATAAAATAAATACAAGGTATAAAAATCTAAGCTTACATGACTATTTTTAGCAAAATATAACTTATGACTCAGATGCATTGCTGTATTTTTCAAAGTTGCCTGGAGAGGGTGTAAATATTCCAGCAATGTGGCCATGATTAAAAGCATCTATATAACTCCTATTTTGGAAATCGCTTAGCGGCATGCGTCTCTTTTCTTTCGATCTCCTCAATGATAGTAATAGTTCCCATTTGAAGGTGATTTGACATGAGCAAATTACTAAAAGTCATTCAGAGCCAAGTGTGAAGATTTCAGAGTGAACAGTTACAGTGAATAAATTCAGTTGTTGGTCCAAATCACAGAATGACTAAAAAGCAGTGAGGCTAACTGAATTGCTCATTAAGTGGTTCTAATTTTAACAATCAAAGAAAAAATCCATTAGAAATGCATAAAAAGCAAAAACTTGTTGAAATGTAAAGGAGGATGGGGTGTGGAGAAAATACATTCCAATTTAGCTTCAATGAGAATAGTTAATGCCCTATGACCAAGGTTGCAAGACTAATGCAGGAGAAATAAATTCAAGCCATATTTTAAGTTCCTTGTGAGGTAATTGTCAATTGCCAACCCCCCTGGGAATCAGTCAGGGAATCAGTCCATATAGCTCCTCTTAAGACCCGTAGCTATACTACAGTATTATTATTCCTTTGTAACTCTGTCTCCTCCACAAGACTCTGAGCCCCTGCCTATAGCCCCCATACCATGGGACGTCAATAATCGGGCATTAAATAAATGAATGAATAGGACTCATCTGGACATGTAACTTCAGTTGTCTTACTTAAGGCCCCTCCTTATTTAGGACATACAGGTGGGAACACATCTTAGGCAGACTTCAAGTTCAAACTTTGCTTTTCATAATTTTAGTTACGCCATCAAAAACTATTGGGAATCACAAACTTGTTAGTCCTTTATACCTTTCACAACGCAGCTGAGATACAAAAACTTAAAAAAAATATTCAGTGTTTAAAATATTCTTATCACTCCTTGGTACTTACTGACATCTGACTTCCTCTGAGACCGTGAGAAAACTCAGCCTGCTTGGCGGGAAAAATGAAGATAGAGCAAGTGTAAAAGCTTACAGCATGCCCCTAGGGAAAGGAAACCGCACCACCTCACATATCACAAACTGACTCCACTGCAGCGGGTGTTGAAGGGTCGGGGGGGGGGGGGGGGGGGGCACGGATTTCGTACAGTCCAGTGTCTTTCAGGAAGACGGCCAAGTGCACAATATCCACTCTGTTAGTCATTAGTCTAGCAATCTCCCTCCACAACTTGAAACCTAGTGAGATGGTTAATAATTTTTCTAAAGGCAGCTTTCGAAAATGCCACTACACCCCCAAAATTTCAATGTTCACTGAGCTCGTTCTTTTTTTTTTAGTTTGCAAACATACACATGTGACTAATTTAAAACAAACTAGTTTGAAAACTTACTGAGGGTATGAACGTTTGCACTCCTCTGTGTGTGTGTGTGTGTGTGTGTGAGAGAGAGAGAGAGAGAGAGAGGGAGAAGGAGGGAGGGGGATTGAAAGAGAAATAGAGACAGTAGGGGACTGAAGAAGCACAGAATGCTATCTTTTAGTCTCTAGCACTTTTCTCAAAGCTTGATATTTTTTTCAGAGCTTTTCAAGTACAAGCTTAGGGGGGCAATGTAGACAATCATGAAAGTACAGAAAGATACAACTTCCTATCTATAGTCCCTTAGTACTTTTATTTTTTACTCTCTTTGGCCTTTGATGAAAAACTTCCTCCCCACCCATTTTTTTTTTCAATTATTCAATAAAAAGGCCCAGGAAGAAACCGGCCTAAATGAGGAAGAAGAAAAAAAGCCAAATATGTTTTTGGACCCGTGAACAAAAACCCTCCTTCTATTTTTCCTTTTGTAACTTGAGATTTTCCTCTCCAGTTCTGAAGTATATTTTTTTTCCTGCCGTTAATACGAAATTTCTGCTTTTACTAAAAGTGATAAAATAGTACGTCTTCAAGTCTCCTACACAGATGAGGGCTAGGAATAAAATGACAACATAACACTTACTTCTGATAGCAAGATATTCTTTTTTTTAAAAAACGAATTCAGCTAAAAAGATGACTTGGTTTCAGCTTTTAGTATTATCATTACTTTCTTTTTGCTAAATCTCCCTCCATCCTTCCCAAAGACCAACGATCTTTGTTTCCTGTCGTATGGAATAAAAATTACATTCATCCAATACCCAATGATTCACTGTTTGATTTTCACAGTTTTTTAATTTTCCGTGGAGTGATAAATAAGTTGGAAACACGAGATAAAAGTTGAGTGATCTGCTCAACATCAGAGATCGAGACCAAAATAAATCTTATAAAATCTGCATCTGCCTCTCAGCCGGATTGTATCCACTAACGCAGAGGCATATTATATGGTAAGTCATGCTTTTAGATGTGAGGATCTTTCTGCATTTCAATGTCTTTTTATAGGAAGCAGAATGTGATGAATGCTTTCTTTCTTTCCGACCCTTGACAAAAGCAAGACTAAATTCACAGCTCAAATGGCAGTACTCTTACTAATGCTGCAAACCCAAAAAGTACCACACAGGTCAACTCTGAACACAAGGTGACTTGTACAAGCATGCAGGACACCAACAACTGAGGATTAGAAAGGTTGCTGGCCTTCCTTTGTTTAGGTTTCACACAAATCATTCTCATTTTCTTTGCACGGCATCTCTGTGGCCCGAAATGCAGAGCTGAGCATCTCTGGTGTAGAGAAGAAAAAGGTATACAGGCATATTTATGTAGATGATAAAAGTACTATCTATGAGTTAATTTATTTAATAAGCCATATGTGTTCTTCCTTCACATTGTGCATCCACTATAGACTGTGACGTGACACAGTGGGGACATAGAACACTTTACAACATCATCTAATGATTAGCAAACAATATTGCACATAATACTTGAAAGCAAAAACATACAGGAAAACAAAGTTCTGCATTAAACCATTCCTTAGGCTTAAACACAGCAGTTACATGATTATAAATGCTTATTTGCCATTAGGATTCCCTGCCTTGTGCTATAACAACTGTTCTTGTATTACAAAAAAATAATCAAAAGTTCAAAATTAATAGCGGTGAATTCTCAGACACATACGCATGCATTATTATTACTTGCTTACTATTTAAAGTAGGTATTCACACTATTTCATTACTGGAGACTCAAAACAAACCCCACTTGTCTACGTGAATAGAAAACAAAACAAAACGAAACTCACAAGATGTATCCAGGAAGCATTTTTTTTTAGAATGATAATAATATATACAGTATTTCACCCAGTTCTCATAACGTGGTTACGCAAAACACAGAGTTGTGTTTTCTTCTATCATTCCCTCTCTGAAAGTGTACCCAGATCTACACTGATGTTTCTAGATGCATAACTGATTGTTCAATTCCAGAAACCAAATTCAAAACAGCTTTCCAACTCAAACTAAACTGCACCTACTTTGCTTACACTACTGATGTAGCCATTTTAGAATGCGTTAATGATGCCCGCATTTAGTAACCCAATAATAAATGGTGACTAATTTCCAGGGTAGTTTGTCTTTAAGTTGGTTGTTTCTAAATGGGAGTAGAACTTTTAAGAGAAGGTTGAAGAGGCGGTCTCTTGGGTTCCATAAGAATTCAAGTAAGTCTAGGGGCGCCTGGGTGGCGCAGTCGGTTAAGCGTCCGACTTCAGCCAGGTCACGATCTCGCGGTCCGTGAGTTCGAGCCCCGCGTCAGGCTCTGGGCTGATGGCTCGGAGCCTGGAGCCTGTTTCCGATTCTGTGTCTCCCTCTCTCTCTGCCCCTCCCCCGTTCATGCTCTGTCTCTCTCTGTCCCAAAAATAAATAAAAAACGTTGAAAAAAAAAATTTAAAAAAAGAATTCAAGTAAGTCTAGGGGAGATGAGGTGGATTCCTTACCATTTTATCCTACTTTCTTTCCATTATTCAGAAAGAACAACGATGCTGGCAATATTTTTAATACCTATTGTGAACGAAACAAAATTCTACAAATTTTTTAATGGACTGTGGAAACAACACCTCAAACGATTTGATTCAGTAGTTTTGAAGCTTAAAAAGTTTAAATCATTGTGGGGCACCTGGGTGGCTCAGTCGGTTGAGCGTCCAATTTTGGCTCAGGTCATGATCTCACATTTCGGTTCTTGAGTTCCAATCTGCATGGGGCTCACCGCTGTCAGCGCAGAGCCTGATTCGGTTCCTCTGGCTCCCTCCCTCTCTCCCTCTGACCCTCCCGGTCCCTTCCCCACTCACGCTCTCTCTCTTAAAAATAAATAAAACATTTGAAAATAAAGTTTAAATCATTCTAATAGTATACAAAGATCAATTCAGATCATAAGATACAGAGTTACTATATACCTGAACCCAGAGTTATATTATAAAGATACATATTCAGAGACATCTGTTCAGTTGAGTAAATGACCTATAATAAAAAGTGTCATCAACACATTACGAAAACACTGTCATAGCAAACATGAGTAAATCATTATTTTCATAAAGAATGTATCAAATAGGCTTTGGTTGGGCTCATTTGCATTTTACAGGAATGAAAACATGTCTCAGAAAGAAATAGAATAACAGTATGTTTTAAGAGGAAAACTATGACTTGATATAAGTCACACTGTAATTGAACGTTTAATAATGAACAGCTCTTAGGAAAACCAGAATAAATTGCAAAACATATTTTATAAGGAATTCCCCTCTACTCTGCTTTCTTTAAAATATTGTGAATGTTCAGAAAACAAAAAACAACCCCCCCCAAAAAAATATATATATATTTTATTTCTGGTATAGGGTAAATAAAATGTATATTTAAAATTTCTTCCAGGTAAAATTTTATTACCTATAAAAAGGCATTTCCAGTCCTAAATAAAATGGCAACTTATAAAGATAATGAATTTATGTTTCCTGGTTGTATTAATAATATACGTAACAGACTACGTGAATAGTGAACAAAATAAAGAATACTAAAGTAAATAACAAAAAAGGAAAACATGTATTTATGAAGCGTTGGCCAAAACAGAAAGTGGCGAGAAGGAAGGTCCTAAATAAAAAGGAAACTAATAACAGTTTGTCAGGTGACTGAGCTGAGCATCAATGTTTTTTATTTTATTTTTGGGACAGAGAGAGGCAGAGCATGAACGGGGGAGGGTCAGAGAGAGAGGGAGACACAGAATCGGAAACAGGCTCCAGGCTCCGAGCCATCAGCCCAGAGCCTGACGCGGGGCTCGAACTCACGGACTGTGAGATCGTGACCTGGCTGAAGTCGGACGCCTAACCGACTGCGCCACCCAGGCGCCCCTCATCTTTTGATTTTACCTTTGATTAAGGTCTAAGATGGTACTATTAAAAAAAATTGGTCAAGAACGTAGTATAAAAAGCATTAAAATAGGAAGGCTGAAATATCACTGAGGCCTTGAGGAGCAGCATGTGAATCCAATTTCATTCTCCTAGGATTTGTTGACTAGAAACTAGACGTGTTCTCTCTACTCCACACATACACAGTGGTTGAGGGTGTGGCCTTCGTAGCCAGACTGCCTGTATTTGACCCTCAGCTCAGTCACCTGACAAACTGTTGTTCCTGAGCAATTACTCAATCCTGTTGGGCATCACTTTCCACGCCTACAGAATAAAAAGATAACTCACTCTATTTCACAGGGTAGTTGCACTTATTTAATGAGTCAAAATACACGACGCATGTTGCCCCGTGCATGGGATATGGCACGCAATGTAAGTTGAGTATTATCATTTATGTATTATCCCACTGAAACTGAATCTCAATGGGGAAAGACTTTGTTCCTTTTTGTGACTGTTGCTTCTCCAGGGTCTAGAACAATGCTTTGCAAATAATCACATCATTGGCGTACAATAATCACTCACTAAGCATTTGCTCTGAACCGTTAACTGCATTATCTCTGTGTATGCACATGTATAAATGCATAAACATATGATACGTACATGTACATGTACACAGAAAGTAGTTTCTTGTTAAAGGTAAAACATTAGAGAAAAAGGCAAGAAGTTTTAGTAATAGAGTAAATTCAATGTCCCTGACCTAACATTATGTGCACTGGTTTGGAAAAAAATTAGGTATTACTGTCTCCTATTCCTAATGCCCTATAGAAATGACATCTCTATCTAGAATTGACCCTTGCGTTCAACAGTTAAATACAATCAGAAGCAGATTTAGATGCAATAAAAAATAAAAAAAATAAAAAAATAAACCCTTTCAGTTCATGCCATAATTATTGCCATTTCCCTGAAAAAAAAAAAAAAAGAAGAACTGATTAATCTGCCATTTTGAATACAGGAGGTCAAATGTAAAATTAGCTCTAGAAGCTTAGAAAGGTAATTCTTTGAAAAAGTCTCTTCAGCTGTTATGGTCCACTGCCTAGAAATTCTGGCCAAAGGGGAGGAAAGAAGGAGTTCCTCTTCCTGACTTTGATGAGTTTACCCTGTATTATCCTAACAAAATCGCCACTTCCTACATCCCGTTGGACACATGTATAGTTCCCAGGCAGCTCATTATATATTCTATCATGTGAATTTTTAACTTGCATAGGAAAATAAAAAGGCACCATAAAAAATATCCTCAATGCGTCCATGGATTAATGTTATGAAGCACAGTGTATCGCATATATACTATACTTATCAATAGGTGGTCAAGAGTCAGAGCGTGGTAGCAGCCTCAGTACAGGCTTGGCAGTCTCCATATGCCAACAGAAATCAGACTCACTGGAACTTTGTCAGACCAATTATGCCACTGTGCATGAAAATCCACTGAGACTGTCCTTAGAAAAGAGGGATTACTAAACCTACGTTATTATAGTTTCAACTGACTCCCTCGCCACTTAAGTCCTACTGCTTTTCATTTGGATCTTAATACTGAAAATATACTGGAAATTTAAGGCTAAATATTACTATTATCGCTTAAAAAGACCTCCTACATTTGTGGAACAATTCTTGACTATTTCACATAAATATTGATTTTACATTAATTAATACACCTAGATGCACTGATCGGTCGGCAAAATTAAAATAACTAAGATGCTATTTTATATCACAAATCCCTGTGAAGCTGAAAGTTGCAGAAAGCACTCAGTGATGTGCATGAAAAGCTGGAGGTAATAAGCTAAAAAAATGAACTTTGTGTCCCCTCAAAATTCATATGCAGAAGCCCCACACCCCAATGTGACTGACTTAGTTATGGCCTTTATGGAGGTAATTATGGTTGAATGAAGTCAGAAGGTGAGGGCCTAATCTCATAGAACTGATGTCTTTGGAAAAAGAGGAAGAGACAGAAAGAAGGCCATCTGAGGACACAGTGAGCAAGTAGCTGCCCACAGCCAGGAAGAGAATCTTCATCAGAAACTGAATTTACCGTCACCTTGATCTGGTAATTCTCGTGTTCAGAATTGTGAGAAAATGCATTTCAGTTATTTAAGCCACCCATCTATGGTAGTTTGCTATGGTGGCCCTAGCGAACTGATCCTGAATCTCTCTTTTAAATCTGCTAAGCATACATAGCAGGTATTGTGGACTAGAATAAAATGCATACCACAGTCTAAATATGTAAATATGTAAATTAAAATCTACCATAGATACTATGCTAATAAAAATTCTCAAGTTTGGAGAGAGAGGTATGTTGGAGGCGAGTTGGCCATAGGCAGCTACTGGACCCTGTTGTATATAGAAAGGGATGGGATCTAGGAGAGATTCTGTTTTGTTTTTCCCTAGTTAGATATGTCACATGGAGATACTAATAGGACCTGCCTCTTGAAATTATTAGAAATGAGTAAATGATACATAGTATACCCTTTGGCAGAGTGATTACCAAAGAATAAAAGCGCAGGGCACCTGAGCGGCCCGGTAGGTTAAGCCTCCGACTTCTACTCAGGTCATGATCTCGCGGTTCGTGGGTTCGAGCCCCACGTCCGGTTCTGTGCTGACAGCTCAGAGCCTGGAGCCTGCTTCAGATTCTGTGTTTCCCACTCTCTCTGCCCTCCCTGGCTCACGCTCTGTCTCTCTTTCTCAAAGTAAACATTAAACAATTAAAAAAAAAAAAAAGAATAAAAGCTCAATAACTGACAGCTCTTCAGGTTAGAGATTGGCCATGATGTATGAAACAAAAATTCCCAGGAAAGCTTGCATAGAAGAAGAAATAACTGTTAAAAAGTGATGGAATGTTTTTTTAAGTGTCAAAATGGATAATATCAAAGTGTTACAAGCCTTTGCTAAACTATTTGCTTTACAGCAATAAGGCTATTTCTTCTCCTCCTTCACCATCGAGACGTCAACAGGTACTGAAATTCTGATAACCAGGACCTATTCAACTATGCAAAGGCACACACACTTCTTGCACTTTGATCAGGGATCAGTGGAGATTTGATGGAATTCATCAGGGTAAGAGAATATCAGATACTTCCGACAAGCAGCAGGACAAATTAAAGCAACCAACCTACCGACCAAACAAAGAAAACCAAAATCAAAACCAAACAACCTTTTAACATAAGGGACGGTAAAAATATTCCAATAGTGTACACGCATCCCACAAAGGCTTAGAGAGATTCACGGATCATTAGAAACATTATCTTGAGGGGCGCCTGGGTGGCTCAGTCGGTTGGGCGGCCAACTTCGGCTCAGGTCATGATCTCGCGGTCCGTGAGTTCAAGCCCCCCGTCGGGCTCTGTGCTGACAGCTCGGAGCCTGGAGCCTGTTTCCGATTCTGTGTCTCCCTCTCTCTGACCCTCCCCCGTTCATGCTCTGTCTCTCTCTGTCTCAAAAATAAATAAACATTAAAAAAAAATTTAAAAAAAGAAACATTATCTTGAGTTGTAATTCTTTTCAAAGCCCCAAACGTTTTATGTGACCACCCCCCCATAAACCCTATCGTGTAATCAGAGCAGGGTTGTTATGTAAAATGACAGAGGACAGTTTCAACAGGCTTCCGGACTTGAAAGGACTTACACAAGGTCACACTGGCCAGCCGGTGACAGAACCAGGACAAGGAGGCAGATGTTCAGATTGCCTTACCCAGATAGGAACTCATTTTCCATTTTACCGGAGACCTTCGAGAAGTGAGCTACCAAATGGAAGTTAGAAATTTCAGGGACTCTAACCCAGAGTTCTTGTAACCTGACTTACCATCTGCAATCAGAATTCAGAAGGGGGAAGGGCTAAAAATGCAGGTTTCTGGGCTATAGTACAGGCTTGCTAGAATTCAGTTTCTGAGAATTGAATGAAACTGGGACAAGAATCCACGACAATAATATGGCCACTATGTTTATGACAATAGTCTGGTAATAATATTAAGGAGAAGGTGAGTATGTTGCTATGCATTGGTTGTGTCCCCCCCACCCCCCCTTTTTACTTCTTGGTTCTTTCTCTCAACAATATGGGAGCAGAAAACGAATGGAAACAGCGCAGCGGGACATAATATTTTAGGCTGAAAAGGAAAACAAAACCACACCAAAACATCGGGTCTAAATGGGAGCAAGTGAAGGTTTACTACTTCTTGACGCTAATCTCGCAACCCAATCAAGCCCTGATGTTTAACACCATTCTTACGATTACCAGCGTCCTGGGCCAAAATTCACGACCACAAATATTTGTCCTCGTCAGGCCTGGAATTCCCTTTCTGACATAGACTTCTTACTTCCCAGATGTCTAGCAGGTGTTGGAGACGCTCGGTGCCTTAACACAGTCCTGGTCTTCGAAGCTGCTGAAGCTTGCTCATCCTCCTTCCTCAAGGCCCTAAGCAGAAGCCTCACTTCCCCAGGACTGTAGATCTTGGTGAGGTGCTGAGCTGCTTAAAGTTGTCTGCATAAAGCAAGTTACACCAGAGCGTGCCAAAGACGAAACTCAACTCCTTCAGCGGTCATTTGCAATTTAAGAGTGCTCTTTCATATGTGAGCTAGTAAGGAGTATTTTTATTTTTTTGAGTAGAGCTGACACACAATGTTATATCAGTTTCCTGTGTCCAACATAGTGATTTCACGCTATGGAGTGCTTTCGAGTTGCAAGGCATTTCTAAGCAACCGCCTCACTGGTCGTCACTCCCAAGACCATGTTCTTCTCTCTTCCGGACCTCTCTCCTTATTGAACTAAGTGCATGTTTCTCTTTAGAGAATTCCAGGCTCTCACCTTTAAAAATAACTGTTCACTACAGGCTTTCAAAATAAAAATGGAAACTTATTCTTTATCAGTGAGCATGGGCTGGTACCGTGAATGGATAATATCTGCTAGAACATGCAAACTGAGGAATACAAGACACTCATGCCTATGTTTGGGCATAAAGGTACCTATTTTTTTTTTCCACCAAGAAAGGGATAAGGATAAAGATGAGGATCCGTATCGGGTAAGAATAAGGATCCCAAGAAAAGTACTGAAAACCAGCATGCTTGCATGCTTCTTCATGCTTCTTCAAAATACATGGGAACACTACTGGGTGGCCAGTGCCTCCCTTACTTGCCTCGCATACCTCTAGTTTAATTTTTATCTGTTTTTAAGGGTTTGGTGTTGACACCACCACCAAGGAGAAGGAAGGAGAGGACAGGAGGGAATTGCTCATTTGCTACTGAAATGAGAGTTACACCCACACAGAGAGGGCAGGGACTCTAGCCAACATGGCAGGTAGCCTTTTATCATGGAGACATCCTCCCAGCAGGGAAAGAAAATAGCAATTAGGACACTTACAGTCTGATATAAAAGTGGACCTACCATAGCCCAGCTATTCCATATGAAGGGATCTTCAGGATACCTAGCACCAAAGCCCAGGCCCTATTTTTGTTCAACAAATATAACGAGTGTCTTCTATGGGCTCGGCACTCGACTAGGCACCAGGAATCAATGATGGATGAGACAGACTTGGAGGTGGTTCCTCTGAGTTTCCCATATATACCTGGCCTATGGATATTATTTTTGTGCTAGTTTTGTGTCCTATCTCTGAATAGACTTTGTCTAGCCATCGTTTCAATTACACCCCAAAACCTCACACTGTGTATTAAACATATAGCAAATCAATACAATCTCTATAAAATGAATGGGGGAAAAAATCACACACATTCAAGAAAACGGTTTTGCAAACCTGTAGACTGAAAATTATTCCCAGAGACATATTTCAAACTGTGGAATTACTTCGTAAGTTCCTTGAGTTTTTCTAGAGATAGCCTCAAAAAATATAGGGTTAAAGGGACTTACTCAGTTCTTAAGGTGATTGTTTTTTTGCTTAAAAGCACACATGGGGTTGTTTACAAATCTGGTTAATTAATTAGATCTCTACTTTCTAGCCACAGCCTTTTTGTTTGTTTGTTTTTGTTTTGTTGTTAGTAGTATCAACTAGTTTGTGACTACAAAAAGTTTGAAAACCTGGGTCATGTTCTAAGGGGTTCCTTTGAAACGATTTCACCCAGATCAGTCAGAAAATAGATTATATTCAAAAGCACAAATTTTACAAATTTCCCCAAATGTTTTCAGTACACATGAATTCTGACCTGGTATTTCTTCAAAGACTTCATAAAGTTTTTAAGCTAGTTCCATCAGAGTCATGAATAGATTGTTCATTATTTCAGCTTCCTCACCTCAGATATAATAATGGTGCTTTTCCTCACAGATTGCTCTGAGGAGTAAATAAGCAAACATGCATTCGACACATTGAAACTTAAGGGACATGATGCAAATATAATCTATCCTTTTCTGCTTCATAATCTTTTTTTTTTTTTATAAGATGTTAGTTCCATGAGGACAAAGACTCTATCTTACTATTTTTTGGCATATCCAGTGCCATTGCTGATATTGGATGTATTAGAAGGTATTAAACCAGACTCCAACATTTCCATATGCCTCTTTAGATGTTGTAATGGGGAATAAATTATTATCTTGTCATTTAAAACAAAATGTCCCAGTGCTAAAATTTATAGGGTAATGGGTAGTTTGTCCTGAGTCTCTCTCCCATCTGTCCACAGGCATCTCCCTAAATGGTAAATTCCAGTAATCACATAGGAGACTGGCCAAGAGTCCTGAGGTGGATGGCAATGGGCAGGAAGGGCGGTAGAGAAAGAGTGGGAGTCTGTGCAAGATAGGAACCAACTGGTGACATGTTCGAAGATTAAAACACACACACACACACACACACACACACACACAGGAATGATAATAGACTTCTCCAAGCTTTTTGCTGTTGATGATTGCTATTGTAATAGTATGCTGTTGATCATTCTGATTCAGCGGAATAGTACGTTAAAATCTTTGGAAGTGTTATTTTTTTTGCTTCCATTTATTATGTTTTTCCACTAATAGCCATAGTTTCCCACCTGAAACAAACTACAGTCGTGGTCCTGAACCCTTTTCAACCGCTTACACAATAAAACACTTTTTTTCCCACGGCGGCCAAGAACAGAAACACACACACCACGGCTGAAACAAGGCTCGCACGCAGCACACTTGGAATGGTTCTGTTTCGCTTCAGGTCTTTCCAACTGTGGTAGAGGTACGCTAAATTGATTCTTGCCTCGATAAGGTATTCCAACCCAAGTTTTCAAAATGCTGCCTTCGAATGTTCTTCTTTGTGAAAGTATGTATGTATTTCCCCTCTGTGTGGCTGTAATTAGATTATCCCAAAATTCTGGACCTTTTTTGGTCTATAATTTGTTTTTGAATTGATATGATTTATTACAGGACTCACACATTACACATCTAGGGAAGTTAAGTATGATGAGGGAACATGACATTTTCAAGAAGCAGAAAGTGGCAAGGGTCTTTCGCCAGCCTCTTACGCCGATCTTTGTGCTCAAAACAAATTGAGAAGTTGAGGATAATTAGGTTTTATTCGGGAATTTCCCTACAGTTTCATTAATACTTCTGAAAATGTCATTTTTGCAAAATTAAATAAACAGCTAATAGAATAAAAAGCCTGAAATATATACACTAGAGATTTTCATAGGTCAGGGTACATTTCTTACCACTCTACATTTTAGTCTTCTTCCAATATTCATTTATTTTTATTAAAAGGCTGTCATATTGAAAATAACTCACCAAAAATATCCCAAGAATCTGGGATTCTTAGTCTTCCAAAACTTGGACAAAAATTAGGGGGGCAAATAATGTGGTAAATATATTATAAAATTATGAAACTTCACACTTGAACACTTATTTTTAGGCACATAAACACATACAACAACAGATACATAAATATATAACCATAAAGAATTGGAGGGACTATCCAGAGGATTCCCTGACTTGTCTAGAATATTACTTACGCAACTAAAATTCAGCCACTTTCTCAACTATATCTAAATGTTGCATTCTCAGAAGCAGCTTGGATTTATGTTATCAGACATCAAATAGAATAGCCTTCAGATAAATGTACCACAAAAATAGGAAGCCACAAATTCCTTCTGAATGTGACTACAGTGACTTCAGTAAATCTAACGGAAAGATTCCAAATTTTCTTAAGGAATTTAACAACAACAAACATACTTAAAAATTCCATAGATAATTCAGATTCCGTGGTCAATATTTCAAGATTAAGGAAGAAACAATCTATTGGCAGTAACTGCTCAATACAAAATTTGACTCTCAAATTTATTTTATATACCAATATTTCTATAAGTGTTGTTCAAAGTCCTTGAGATAGATGTGTAGACATTATATTTTGTTCTAACACAACTATCTCACTGGCCTGGAAAAGGCTGTAATTCCATAACCCTTTAAAAATGTTGATCGACTTAGGATTTTACCAAAAGTCAGTGTTTAATGTATTATAGACAAAGACTAAGTAGACTTAATTTTCCTTGGTTCACACAAAGCTAGAATCTTAAAATTATTGTTGAAATGTGCCTTGGGATTTTTTTTACAGCCTTCGCTATTCATTTCTTCTGCTAACCACCTCTTTGAGAATGGAATTCTCAGTGACTCAGATGTCCATTTGTAGCACATTTCTTTATTAATACTGTTTCTTTTCTAAGTTTATTTATTTCAACACTCTTTTTCCTTAAACGAGGGGGAAAACTTGAAAATCAAATGCACAACAAGCAAAACAAGCAGTGATTGGCTGACACCCCACGGCCAAGGGCAGGCTCCAGCAGGTTTCGGAGTAGCAAGGACATCAGAGTATGGAGCATAATGGAGCATCATATTAGAGTGGAATTCAGCCAAACACAGTAATGTATGGATGTAGACGCATCTGAAAGAAGGAAAACAAAGATTTATGCAGGTAAAAAAAAAAAAAAGTGCGATGAAGGATTTTTCCCCAATACCTTATACCCAATCAGAATGCTGTAGCAGAGGTTTTGGTCACAGAAAATTTTTATTTACAAATTATGTGTCTGTAAATAATAAATACGCTCGGGGGAAAAACAGTTAACTTGTCAGATGAATCCTACTCAGAAGGTTTAATAGTTTTTTTGGTTTGTTTGTTTGTTTGTTTGTACACAGCATTAGAGTTCAATACAAACATCATCACATTCCTGAACATAAACCTTTATTCCGCCTTTAAAACATTAATTCACCAGACGTGATAATTAAGATTAGTTTTAGTGGTTTCAGCTCCATTCTTCTTGGAATGTGATTTCTCCCACAACACTAATGCTAAATAAAGCACTGTGTAATGTTCCGAAACAGAGTCCCTGCTTTAGAAAAGATTCTACGGGTTTTTAAAATAAATAAGAGAGAAAACTAAAGCTGACTCAAGATCTATGTGAACAGCTCCTACTATTTCTATAGAGTCATGGTAAATAAATGGATGAGGAACCTTGCTCTAGCCTAGAAATTGGTTATATACAACTTAAACATAAAGCTCTAAACAAGTATTGTACTAAGTTTCCATTATAACCTTCACCACCATTGTCTCCCAGGAGTAGAAATGACAGTAAAATTTCTAATAGCACTGGCAGCTATGGCGAAGCAAGGATTTTGTCACACTACATTTAGTTTGAAAAACAGTTCAAATTTCATTTTTGAAATTGACAAACTCAATCATTAGCATTTTATCACTAGGTAAATTTAAAATATGATACACTAGATTGGTTAATTGCCTAACAAAGGAGAAAATCTAACTGAACATTTTTAAAATGTCACCTTGCTTTAAAAATTTGCTACAAAACCAATTTAGATGAAAAATTCATTTACAATTGTGTGTTAAGGTCAATATGAAGGTTGTGTTCCCCACAAAGCTGGCAAAATGCAAAGGAGCATAGAAACCAAAAAAGGATCATCGATATAAATGAAAACAGGCAAAAGATTATTCCAATTAGGGTGCATATAAACTTTTATACACAATGTATAGAAAGCTTGTATTAATTTCCACAAAAATCATGTTCTCACTGAGAATATATTAATCCCACCTGTTGTCAGGCTTCTGCTGAAATTAAAAATTCTGTCAATAACCTGCTGAATATATGCTGTAAACAATGTTACTTCAGTGTATGTCATCAATTGCTATTTTACAGAGAGGGAAAGAGCCATTAATTTCTTTTGAAAGTCTAGAAAATGTGAATTGTAACTCCCCCGATAATTTACAGATAAAAACTGGAGCCTAAAGCAGCATTATATTCTATTGTAAAAAAGTCAGTTTTCATAGCTCAATATGTAGTTATACATAGACAGGTAAATCTCAACAGATTTCTGTTGCTATTGAAATGTATACAGAAGAAGGGATGTAAATTCAATTTTATTCCTCGGGGGAGTACGATAAAAAACAGAAACACTGGTCTCTGCATTCCATGACTTGTATCCACACTGTATCCTTGATAATCTTGTGATCTCAATCAAATTACTTTCTTCTAAAGGCCTCAACTTAAGTTGCATTGCCCCGTTCAAGGTACCAACAGGAAACAGAACTCGCACCCCAATGGTACAGATAAAGACCTTAGTCTCTTCATAGAAAATGAAGGAACTGGTTTGGTTGATATTTCTTAATTCTAAACTGTGATGACTCTAGTAATTTTAGATCCAGACACTAAATGATTGACTATGATATATTTTATTTCAATGTTGTAGGTGTTTAAAGTTCAAATATGCTCCACATGTTAATGTATGAATATCACAATGAAATAAAAGTCTAATGGCACCATCGTTGGTTTATGTGAATATATCTGCACGAGTTTGTGTGTTAGAAAGAAAGAGAGATACCGTGTGTACGCTTTTCCACATATAAGATACATAATTACTCAAAGATAGAAAAAAAAATAACAAGAAAGAAGGATTTTGCTGTATTCATCCAGCTGCATGATTTACTTACAACCTATAAACGGACTCTGTGGCATTGCGTCTAAGTTACTAATTGACTTGGGGTAAGTTTGAGAGAAGTTTCAAATTGCCATACTTGGACTTCCATAAAAACGTACATATTCGATGCAGATCAGATCAGCGGATGACCTTTTCCTTATTCAGAGACATCCAGAGGTCTAAGGTAATGTTGCTTTAGTAGATATCTCCTGACTAAAAACATCACCTAACTTTGATCAGTTATTAGCCTGCGCTCTGCTCTATCAGGCCAAATGTAACAGAAACTCTACCATATGCACAATTCATGGTACTTCTTGAAAGTGCTTTTGGCTATAGACAGACACATCATATTGTAGAAACATGCTTATCAAATTGAAACTAGAAGCCGTGGTTGGCATCACTCCACAGATGCTTCTATAGTAAGTATGGTGTCATATCCATACACCAACAAATTAATATTTAGTTTTCTCAGGGCCGAAAACCCTAATAGGCCATGGCAAGTTATCCATTCGCTTCCAGACCGGAAGTAATTTAAAAAAATAATTTCTGCCACATTTTTTTACTAAGCATACAACGAATATATTGAACACAGCTCGATAATTAAAGAGAACATTATTTAGACAACATTCAGCAGTTCCTTAGGCAAGGGAAACCATCATTGGACTTATTAAGAATTTTTCTTGAGTATTTCTGAAGCAGCTGTAAATGGATTTTTAAATTAATGTTTATTCAAGCTGTATCTACTCTACTCTTGCCAAAAATACTTTATTTTTCATTTACTAGATACGATAAAATTTTTCCTTGCCAGTGCATTAGGTAATTAATGGCATGACATGTATAAACACAACCGGACTTAAAAATAACTTAAAAAGTAGTCACTATGCTTTCGTATTGTGTATTAATCTCTTTTGGAATTATATTATTCTTTAAGAGAATTGAAAAATATTTAACACATAGTAAAACTCTGAAGATTTAAAAATTAGTAGAAAACATAGAATGTCTCTGCCTTTATTTCACAAAGCAAAAAAAGCACAATTGTCCTTCCAGGTCACAAAATTTGAAGAAGCCCTAAACCAGGTTTACCAAGCAAAGGAATAATGAAATGGAGAGGTAGAGGCTTAAGCTCAATAATGCTGTCAATGATCCACATTCTGCTCAGCTAGACACATTATTTAGTTGAGAGCAAAGGCTTTTGTTTTGACTGCAAAGGTCTGAACTATGAATACCTGGGCTACGTCATCAGTTTTGCTAAGGTATGAGTTTCAGGAATATATACATAGATAGATAGATACATTGATAGATAGATAGATAGATAGACAGATAGATAGATAGCAACTCTGCAACACACATCTCATAGATGCTGCCAGAGAGTAACTATAGAAGACTGATTTGAAAGTTTCCAGACCCTGTGAAAACACACCAAAAAAGGGGGAGGGGCATTATTTTCAAACTTTGATTTCCACAAAGCTGCTTAATTTATTGCAATATAACCATTAACAGGATTTAGGAGCAGCACTTGGAAACGTCTAATTCTCATGAGGATAAGAACACTGTAAACAGATCTCACTTCCATTCTACCACAAGTTAAGAACTATGATAAGGCAATTCGGGAAATTTATAAATAAAGTGAAGCCTTTATGTCAGATGAAATCTCAGATTTTTAATTAATCCCTACCATAAGGAATTAAAAGACGGCATCCCTCAGGGTTTTCCTTAGATAGATTCAGTATCAACGGAGAAAATTATAACAAAACCTCGTGCTCTTTATTTTATTTTATCTTACATCACATTTAATTACAGAAAATACATTTTGGCAGTTGTATAAAAAATTAAAGGTAATATCTTTTCGGGAAAAAAAATAGAAAATCATCTACTATGGTACAAAAATCAGAACAAAAAAGATCTTGTTTATTATGTCAGATGTCTTAACAGAATGTAACTTTGTAAATGGATCCCTTGTCCCCTGACAGCAATATTGAAGAGATGAAGAGTATCAATTACTATTACTAATTACATTAAGAGGAATGTGTTTCATTCTCCCTTATTTCATTTTAGTTCAGCTATTTATTGTGGTCAAAACTTTACACATCTTTTGAATACCTAACAACATATAAGTTTTCCAGTCACTTCTGGCAAACTGCATGATTGAGACCAATGGCTTTGTAGGCTTTCTATTTTGGTATATGGACTTCTTTGCTCTGTTAAGAGCCTAGCACCATACATTAGTTTATTTATAAGCATATCACTTTGCCTTTTAAACAGGATGCCACAACAGTCTTGATATTGGCTGTCTTAAATATTCAAGAATCCAGAGCCAACCTCATTTGATGAGCCAAATAAAGCTTAAGTGACAGCACAGAACATATGAGGCGGTTGTATAAAATATCTATAAATCTGCCACTTGATATGTCCCCTCCAAAGTTTCAGATTACACAATTTAGAATGCAAATGCCATTCAGCCACAAGATAAAAAGTCCTATTAGGATGACAGCGAAGAAGTAAACATTCTGCAGAAAAGACCTCTTCACACACTTCTGCACTACAAGTTATCATTTTCCAAGGGAATTTCTATAGATCTAAGTTTATTTGTGGGCTTTTTATAAGTCACCTTTGGACTATTATTTTAACTAGAATTGTCCGATAAAAGTACCCCAAACAAAACAAAAATTTCCTTCTAGCTCCAGGTGAAGCAATAACACAACAGATATAAACTCTCCAGTTATCAAATTTCAGGTTAAAAGAAAGAAAGGCTTTCGCATGCATCACATATTTTCGAAAGCAATTTAACGTAATGTGGTTCGGACCTGTATTTTCGTGGATTGCTTTGATTATTGGATATAAAGGCTATGTTCTCCTTATCCAAATAGCTACAGTAGAGTACTATGAGTAGAAGATATCTCTTTAGGAAACTAATTTTTAAGATTGTGAAAGCAATAAGGAATTAATATCTCTTTTCTATAGTATCTTTGATGACCCCATCAATAACATCTTTAATGAGGCCATAAAACAAGTTCTGGTGCCTTCATTCTTCTCCGACTGTACATTGCACATGCAAAGCATATTTAATAGAGAAGCTATTATTCGATGTTATTTGACAGTCATAAATGTGTTTTCTGAAATGAGTTCTGATGATAAGAAATATAGGATATTTTATTAATGGGGTTGCTACAGCCCTAGACACGGCAGTTTCCAAAAGGTTTACCTTGCTGAGTGTCAGACCTTGGCAGGTGTGAAAAGTAAACTTTGTGAGTGTTACATATATCACACAAGCAAAACTTTCAAAAACAGATTTTCTATTTTCTGAAGTCCATCTCAAAATATGTTTTTAAGATCTGTTTCCACATTTCACTGGGAAACAACCGTATTCTATACCACCTTAATAGTCTCAGATATCATCATGCATACCAAAATTTTCTTGCACACAGTGCATCCGACATGAACATTTCTGTTGCTTGGCTTAAATAAAAAGTGGGTCATGCAATTTTACTTTTGCTTGTAAACCCTTACACCAAACATGAAGAATACAAATGCTCCCTGCATATCCTCACGGAAGTTTAACTGTTACAGATATCGAGGTATTAAAAAGGCAGTTTCGCATGACATTTGTGTATCCTTAGATATTTTTAAACCAACATTTTTGTCAAAGCAGCCAGTTTTTAAGTATCTCAGACTTGGTACCGCATTGGCACGAATCGGCCTCCGTTACCTGTAAAAGCTTGTATAATACATAGCATGGCTAAAACTTTTATACTGTGCAATTTGCATAGGCACCAGTAGTAACTTCAGAAATTTTCTCTCTGGATGTAATTATCCACTTCATAGTCACAAAACAAAACAATTTCAGGTCTAAGCTAACCAGCCAACCAATATTTACCTATTTGTCCTGAAAACAGAAAATGTAGGATGAATTAGTGCCCTCAAGTTCAAAGAGATGGGCAAAACACCGCCTACTTCCATGTCTGTTAGTAACTTTGTAAACACTGGGTGGGTAACTTGCAAAATACAGTGGTCCACCTCGTGTAGATGGCCCATGCTCACTCAACCGATGACATATGAATTAACATTAAATTACTGCCGTTAAATTTTCAAATCATAGCTTTAAAAGGGAGAAAGCAAAACTTCACAGAAGGTGCTCTCTGCCTCAGAGTTATTTCACCTCTTCCGGGATATTTAAATATACTTGGAATACATCTTACCTGTTTGCTGTACTTGTTATTGGTTTGACAGCTGTATTCAGAGCAGTGATCTGATCCAATTGAAATGTTGTCTCCTGCTCCCACAAATGTGTTGGCTGGTGGTAGATCTTGTACGGCCTGGTGTTTTTTTCCTGCAGTTGGTGACTGGGGATGAAGCTGGACAGTAGGTAATGGAGAACTAGATTTGTAATGCCTGGCCAGGTCAGGACTGCCAGGCCCACCGTTAACGGATCGGTATCGCCCCATGTTTGGGCTGTCTGACAGCTTCTCATTGACACTATCATACCTCTGTCCATTTGGTTTAGAAGCTTCTACAGTGACAATGCTGCTGTAGAGAGGCTGCTTAGATTTTTTGTTTTTCTTGTCTTTTTTAGGCTTTTTAGATTTGTCATGCTGCTGGGGTGTAAAAAAGTCTTCATGATCTTTTTTGCCAGCTTCATAGCCATTTTTGCTTTTGGACCGGCAGTACCTTGCCATCACTACAATTAAGATGATTAGAATCACGGTCATAATCCCGGCCACCACCCCAATGACAATACTGAGTCTCTGCTTGCTAATTTCGTAACTTGGGTCACCAGCTATATCCTGCGTGAGTGGGGTGTGCAAACTTCTGGCTATCTGTGAGTCAATCACGGTTGCATTAGAAACACTTTCATTGACAAACACATGCACCAGGGTCGTGGTGGACTGGGAAGGCTGTCCACTGTCATTCACTTGCACCACCAACCTGTGCAAGCCATAATGCTTTTGGGTGAGTTTCCCCACCAAGGAAACCACACCGCTGGTGGAATCAATTTCAAACAGCTTGAAGGGATTCCCTCCCACAATGCTGTAGTTAAGGTCTGCATTGATGCCATCGTCACTGTCTGTTGCCAACACTGTAGCTACTACTGTCCTGACATTACTTGAAGGTGGCAGTAAAGTGTAGGAAAGGTTTCTGGGAAGGGTAACTGTGGGAGCGTTGTCATTCTCATCCATGACAAAGAGAGAGACCGTGGCTGTGGCTGATCTGGGAGGATCTCCCCCATCCACAGCCTTGACTCTGAACGTGTATGTGGTCTGATGTTCCCGGTCAAAAGACATTGTGGAATAAATGGTCCCCGTGTCATTTTCAATGGAGAAAATGTTACTGTTTTCCTCTATGTAGAGGCTCATCTCTGCATTGCGTCCCTTGTCAGCATCCATCACCGTGACCATCCCCACAGGGCTGTTGGGCTGCAAGTTTTCTTTCACATAAAACGTAAAGACGTCCTGCATAAACTTAGGGTCATTGTCATTCTTGTCAGCCACCTGCACAATCACCGTGGTGCTGCCCTGTAACACTGGGATGCCTTTGTCTTTGGCGTTAACTTTAAACTCATACCTGTCAGTCTGCTCGCGGTCCAGTACCGTATTGACGAGGATGTCCCCGGAATCAGGATCGATGGCAAAGATCCCCATCACAGAGGAATCCAGCGAGTAGGCGATCTCTGCATTTTTCCCGCTGTCGGCGTCTGTCGCCAGCACCGTGGCCACCCTCTCTCCAGGGATGTTGTTCTCGGGAAAGTAAACCTCCACTACTGACTGGCCGAAGACAGGCGGGTTGTCATTAGTGTCTCCTACCTTGACAACCAGGGAGTTGTTGCTGGAGAGGCTGGGGCTGCCCGAGTCCACCGCCACGATGACCACGTTGAACTCCCGGGTGGTCTCATAGTCCAAAGGGGCCGAGGTGTGCAGAAAGTACTTTTTCTTGTTCTGGTCGCCCTCTGTGTCGCTGGCCGGCTTGAGCTGGAAGGGCACGTCGCCCACCACGGTGCAGGTGACCACGCCGTTCTCGCCTTGGTCTCGGTCGGACACCTGCACCAGAGCAATGGGGGTGTCGACAAGAACATCCTCCGCCACGTTGGCCACCCCGTCCTTGAGCGGGATACGCCCGATCTTGCGGATTTCAATGGACGGCACATTGTCGTTCTCGTCCTTGATGTTGAGGACCACCGTGGCCTTGTCGGTCTTGGGGGGCTGCCCGCGGTCCCGGGCCATGACCGTGAAGCGCAGCTGGTTCACCTCCTCCCGGTCGATACGGTGCAGGACACTGAGCCAGCCTGACGTCTCGTCGAGGCGCAGCAGCCGCCGCACGGACTCGGTAGCGGCTCCGAACACGTACTCGATCTGCCCGTTGACCCCCACGTCCAGGTCGGCGGCGCGCAACTGCAGGATGGGAGTCCCCGGGGCGCTGTTCTCGGCGAGGTCCGCCTCGTACACGCTCTTCTCGAAGCGGGGGCTGTTGTCGTTCACGTCGGTGATGAGCACCCGCAAGATGGCCTGAGAGGAGCGCGGCGGGTCGCCACCGTCGCGCACCCGCAGGGTCAGCTCATAGGAGTCGCGTTGTTCCCGGTCCAGCGCCCCCTTCACGATCAGCTGTGGCTGCTTCTCGCCATCCGGGGTGTCGGCTACCTGCAGTTCGAACACGCTGCTGCGGCCGCCGGGGTTGGTCCCGCCGCCGCCCTCCGGCGCGTCCGGCCGCCTCTTGGAGCCGCCTGGGCCGCCGCCGCTCGCGCCGTTCCCGCCGCCCCCGGGGTAGGGGGCGCTGTCGGCAGGCCCGGCGCGCCGGCCCTCGCCGCCGCCGCCGCCGCCGCCGCCCCCGGGCTCCTGAAGCAGCTCGTAGCGCTCGATGCCGTTGCGGCCGAAGTCACGGTCCGTGGCGGTGGGCAGCAGGTAGAGAGTGCCCACCGGCCGGTTCTCCTCCACCGTGAGCGTGAGCACGGGTGACGGGAAGGTGGGCGTGTTGTCGTTGATGTCGAGCACGATGACCCGGCCCTCGAACAGGTCCACCCAGCTCTGCGAGGGTCCGATCACCGACACCTCGAAGTCCAGAAAGCACTCGTTCTCGTCGAAGATCATCTGACACTGGGGCAGCTTCTCGCGGTCGATGCGCCGCTCGCTGGTGCTCAGCTCGCCGGTGAGGTTGTCGATCTTCAGGTACTCCGAGCCCGACTCGAGGCTGAAAGTCACCTCACCCGAGCCGGTCACGATGCCCAGGTCCGAGGCGACGTTGCCGATGCGGACGTCCGCCGGGCCCTCCTCGGCCAGTCGATACCGGAGGAGTTGCTTGGCGGCCGCCAGGCTGAGCGAGAGCGGCAAGAGGAGGCAGCAGCCCAGGCACCAGCCGCGCGCCCATCCCGCGGTCCGCATCCTCAGCATCTTCTCCTGCTGCTGCTGCTACTGCTCGTTCTAGTCACAGCCCCCTCGGCGCCCCCCTCCTCCGGGGCCGGCCGCCGGCCCTCCTCCCAGTCCTCTTCTCTCTCCGGGAAAGGAGGAAGGGAGAGGAGGGAGGGGGCGAGAAGAGCAGCGTGCGGAGTCGGCCAGGGGGACCAGCGAGGTGTCCTTCTTTTTCTTTTTTCTTTTCCTTCTGCTTCTTCCGAAAGTTATTGTTTCATAATTCATGCAATGGGTGCTAATCGCCCGCTCGCCGGCCGCCGTTCAGTCGCAGTACTCACAGTTCACGGGACACTGCGCGCCGCGGGCTCGGCGCCCCCCCAGAGTCATCCCCGCAGCGGGCGGAGAATCCCGGGCTCCCGTCCCCGCTCTGTCGGATGGGGCCGGAACCGCTCCGGCGGGCGGGCGGTGGAGCCGGGAAGCGGCGGGGAACACGCCTGCAGCTTCCCCCGCCTGCCAACCCCGTTGGTCTTTGCTGCTACTCGAGTTGAGTCCAATTCACGTTCCAGCCACACACTCCAGACCCAGCTTCTGCTCCGGCTGCCCAGGCAAACGTGAGTTGCTTCCTGCACGAGGCGCTGGGGCCAGCAACAAGCCAGTCTGAACTCTGACTCTGCTCTGGCAGCGGGGGAGCCAGTCAACAGATCGAGAATGAAAAAGCCCTGGCAGGTCGCTTCGGGCACCGTGCAGTGGAGACCACTCGCGTCACACGGCGGTCCGCGTCCGGGTCCCCCCCGCGCGCCGAAGAGCAGCCCGAGCCATCTTCACAGACACCCAGAGAGTCAGTCCCTTTTCACCCCCAAGAGCTCGGGTTTCTCTTTTTTTCTAAACAACTCTGCGCAAGGTCATTAGTCACGAAGCCGCCGCCTGAAACCGCAGCAGCCGTTCGCCCGCGGGGGCGAAGGCTGAACCGTGCGCACCGCGCGGTGCCCAAGTTTGGGTTCGCAGCCGCAGAGTCCGTGCCTTCCCTCACCTGCATTCGGCCCGCATGTCGGAGCACTGGGATCTGCAGCGCTGTGCGCGATTCAGGGAGGAGATTGCAGCCTCTCTCTCTCCCCGCTCTCTCTCGATCCCTCCCCTCCCTCCCTCTCTCTCCTCCCTCCTCCTCCTCTCTCCTCCCTCCTCTCCTTTCCCCTTTCCCCTTCTCCCACTCTCTCTACTGCACGCTCCCTCGCCTTCCTCCCAGTCCCAATGCTGGCAACTCGAGCTGAACTTGATCCCTTTGCAGTTCAAAGGTGAGCAAACCAAGCTCGGTGCTCAGGCGACGCTGGCCTGGCGAGAGCCCCCGGCCGGGCTCCCCCAGTGGCAATTAACAAAGATGCCCAATTCTGTCCGGATTTCCGAAGAAAAGCCAAAGGCACTGGGGAGGGGGTTGGGGGGGGGGAGGTGGAGCCAGAGACAGCTGCCAAGTAGCTTAAAAAAAAATATATCCAGTTTGCCAAGGGGAGAAAAAGTGCCAGTCGGTTGTTTCCTCGGAAGTGCCCTGGCACGGCGGGTGAATTCCGCAGTTGTCTCGTACCCTTTCGCGTCTGGGAGAGTCTGGTGCGGGCGCGCTCGCTGCCCCTAGGGCTGCCAAGGCTCAAAGACACTGAATGGCAAGTAGGAAGCTCCCTCTCGCTAGCCGAGAGCCGGAAACCCGCAAGTTTGCCCAAAGTGGTGGTTGCTGCTGGGAGCTCGCTTGCTCGCTTGCGGCTCAAGCTTGTCCCTGACGCGACTGCCGCTGCGGCGGCGGCGGCGGCGGCAGCGGCGGCGGTGGCGGAGGTGGCAGCCGAGCCGCCGAAACTACACATTCGCAGAGAGGGAGGGTGAAGAGCTGAAGGGAGGAAGGCAGGAGGGAGTACTAACCAGCCACCCGGCTCCGGAAAGCCCAGCTTCAGCGCCGGGGGCCACTCCTTACGTGCACAATCCCAGTCAGTCCCGTCCCCTTTAAGCCAAAGCCTCTCCCCCTCTTCCCAACGAGCGCAGCCACTGTCTTCTCGGGGGACTTGCTTTCCCTCCCCGGGGCTGGTAAATTTCCTCCTCTCTGACTAATGCCGTGTGCGAGTGTGAGAGCGCTGGAGCGGGTGTCAGGAAAGGTTTCTTCTTCTCCCCCTTCTCAGACGTTGTTCCCCACCCCCTCAAGTGTCTCCGTTTCGCGATTTCGCATCTTGGTTTGGGCATTGGCTTAACAGTGGCTTGGGGGATCCCGCGTGCGCGCCCAGGGAGCCACGTTGGTGTTCTGAGAAACCATGATGGGCTGCAGTGGTTAAGCGAGAACATCAAACTCCAGAGAGAGCTAGAGAGGGATCCTTTTTTGGGAGTGCAGACTTCGGAGGGCTGGCGTTGGGGGGGGTGGGGTGGTGCCTGTCTTTGTTTAAATGCTTGGCATTCCTGTCGTCGTGCTTGCTTACGGGGGTAGACCGTGTGTGTGCGCGCGCCTGGGGAATAAACACATGTTGGAAGCCTCGATGTTATTTTCTGAGCTGAAACCTGCAGCCTTTAGTAACTGGCAAAGTGTAGCGTCACCTATCTGGATAAAAGGGAAATAAACTTTAATGGCAACTTTGTGTACCGAAGTGTCCCTAGTTCCGTTTCTCTCCTTCTTTTGACTTTGTGCCACTTGATCGTACATGGTATTCCCCCACGCGAGGCTTCCCCAGTTTTCAATCACAGCCACCGCAGCCTGCCTCATCAGATCCTCAGCTCCGGTTGTGTTTTAAAAACTGTAGCCATTCGCTCTTCATTTATTTCAGGGGCTAAGGGGGAGGGGGCGCCAGGATTAAGGGGGTTCAGGCTGGCAGGAGATGTTTGGAGAGAATCTTATCATCTCAAAAGGGAAAAGAAGCTGCTGGTGGGATTTGGTTGGTCCTCAGCTAGTCTGCCCAATCTATAGGCATCGAAGGGCCTCCCCTTACAGGAAAATTTAAGTCGAAAAGAAGAAAACAGAAAGAAATCCGTCCAGAGTGGGTACTCAGCCTTTACGAGACCCGTGTGAGGAGGCAAGATGATTTAAACAAGACAAACACCAATAAAGTCTACGAGCAGATGTAGCGCGCCGTTGTTTGGGCGGGCGCAGGCAGCAGGAATGGGGGGAGAGGCGGCAGAGATCTCCAAGGTCTCCCTATGGGAGACCGTGGAGGCGCGGAGGTTGAAAGTGCCAGGGAGCTGGCGAGTATTTTCCAGTCTGCTAAAGCATTAGCACTCAGGGTGTAGTGGCTTCTCCTCCGGGGCCAGGCCGGGAACCCGGCCACCCCCACATTCCCCAAGCCCGCCGCCTCCCGAGCCACTCCGCTCTATATCTGCAGCATCAGCGAGAAAAACCCGCGCGCAGACTCAGTGTGCACCGCCGCAGTCTGGAGCCGAGGGGGGGGGGGCGGGGGCGGGCGTCGCAGCGTTTCCGAGGCCCGCTAAGTGGCTGTAATGCCAAATCCCCTCATATGTGGAAAACTCTGGTTTATCAGAATTCTTGTCTCCCACGACTGCCGGTCGCTTTTTTCCTAGGATCCTAGGCGAAACAGGAAAGCTTGTTCTCTTCCGCGGCCTTGCACCGGTGCATTCCGATGCGCGGCAATATGGTGCAGTGCACGCACTCCCCTAACCGCTTTACTAAGATTTTGCAAACTTCAGGCAGCCGCGTGGGCAGAGACGTTGTACACTCCCGCTTCCCTCGCCAGACCATAAACTTGAACAAGCCCGTGAGCATCTTGAAACATTCGCCCACCGCTCCGGCGCGCAATCTCTAGGCGCACACTAGTGAGGGGCGAAGGAGTGGGAGGCTTTTCCCCAGAGCGCTGCATTTTTCCCCCCAAATGATGGTGTGTGTGGGGGGGGGGGGGGGGTTGTGCAGCGCGTCCTTCACAGTGGAGTGGTTTTCTCATTGCGAGCTGGAGGTGGTCTCCAGTCCGCCCTCCCTACGCATCCCTACCAACTCCACCGCCGAGCCAAGCCAGCGTGGGAAATGGGTCCGACGTGTGCGGCATGGAGAACAGCGCGCCAGACTGCCCTGGCCACGAAGCCTCCCGGCTTTCCTCCCTCCCCCATCGGTCCCCGCCTCCGACCTTCCAGCCGGAGCGGCCGAGGAGCGGCTGCTTTGCCCCGCGGCGCGGTTCTTGGGAAAGGGAACCGAATGGGCGGGGCGCGGGTGTGGGCGAGGTGAGAGGAGCCCTCGGGGCGCCCTTGCCGCGGTCGGAGCTCCCAATCCTCTTCCGCCCCCTGTCTGGGGACTGACACTCCAACTCCAGCCTCCCGCCGGCGCGGAGGATGAATGGAGGCGAGAAGCCGTTTCCCCCACCCCCGCCCCATTTCCGCAGTCTTAGAGCCAGTGTCACAAGTGCTCAGCAGTTTCATTAAATGGAACTGGGGGACTTAATCCCCCCCGGTACCAGACCTCACCACGGGAATATGATATCCGGATTCGCTCCCACCCACAAACCCCGCCCGGCTTTTCAGACTCGAGGCTGCATTTATCTTCTCAACCTGAGAGGAAAGGGTTCAGAAGGAAATGGGATCGAAAGTGTAACCGGCTGCAATAAATTAAAGAGCCCGTTGCTGCCGTGCTGCTGCTGCTGCTGCTTTGGCGGCCAGAACTGAAGAGAGAAAACGAGATCAGTTTCCCAAAGCCTGAGTTGCTCAGAGGGCGAGGACGTCATCGCTTGCAGGAGGCAAAATATTTGAGAGCATGTTGAAATGTTGGGGATTTGTGGTTCGTCTGGTTTTATTTTTAAAGGCATATTTTTTTTTAAATGACCACTTGAAACCAAGATATGAAAAAAAAATGAAATTCACTAAAATAGAAATGTTGTCCCTTTTTCATAGACATTTAATCAAAGCTTGGCCAACTATTGCTTTTTTTCTTTGCCAAATATCCTACCCTATGCTTATCATATTCGGTAGTTTTGTTGTTATTGTTGTTTTAAATTTACCTGCTAACCCTGCCATCTTAAAGCTGCGTTGCCGTTAAGAAATTTCAGTGACTGAGCTGAAAAATAGCATTCAGGGTCCGTGATGTAGTTTCAGCCTCAAAAAAGACAGGAAGGGAAGTCACAATGACAGCAAAAGTTTATGGGTAAGAATACAAAGAAGTAGGTGCCGAAGATATGATCTCAGGGGGGCTTTCATTTATTATAGACGCTGTATTCACAATAGTACAAGAAAAAGGTTAAATACAGTAAACATGATAGCCAGTTCTGGAAAGAAATATAAAGCAGTTTGACGGGAAGGGAGAAAGTGACTCAAGAACTCCACCAAGGGACAAACAGAGGAAATGACACTCCTACATCTCCAAATCCATTGACCTTTTAGTCTCTTTAGAAAGGGTCCTCTATATCCACTTATGTGTGCATATACAGGTTTTTGAGGCCTTTATGATCAATCCTTTCTCCAGCTACTTTTGATAAATCTGAAACTGCAGCCTTCCTTTCCCAAGTAATTATTATGAATTATTGTTCTTTAAACATATATCATTTTGATATCATTTCGAACGGTGAATAGAACTACGTAACTATTGTCTTATAGCAAGTATGATTCTGATTCTTGGGACTGGGAGAAACTTTGGGCAGATTTTGTATCCTTAAACCCATGCTTGTAGTATGAAAATGAGTAGCAGACTGAAAAAGCTAAATTATTCATTGCAATAACAGACTTTTTGATGGACATTAAAACTCAGCAGTTTAAATAAGGAAACCACAGATTTCCTTTTAAGCAGCTAATAACTGCTTGCCTCAGTGGTTATTTAACTGGTCTCAGGCCAAGAAATAGAGTCAGTTTTGCTGTTTAAATCATGAAGTCATCTTATGAAAAGCGATGTACAATGTATTGATAAAAAAAAACAACACAAGATAAGAAGTAAACTTACTTGATTTATACTTATCTATTGGATAACTATAACACATTTCTACAAGGCCAGTATAAAAATTCAGTTCACTGAGAAAAAGAAACTGAAAAAAGTAATTTTAAGTGTTTATCCAAGTATTAATTCATAAGCTATATGATTTGCCTATTAAATAGAATGTTTTAGTTTGTTTGTTTATTTGTTTGTTTATTTATTTATTTATTTATTTATTTTGAGAGAGAGAGAAAGCGCAAGCAAGGGAGGGTCAGAGAGAGAGGGAAAGAGAATCCCAAGCAGGCTGTCAGCACAGAGCCCCACGTGGGGCTCGATCCCACCAACCTGGAGATGATTATCTAAGCCGAAATCAAGAGTCCATGGCTTAACCAACTGAACCACCTGGGCGCCCCTAGAATCTTTTAATTTTTAAAATGCCATTTAACAGAAATGGTTTTCACTTTTCAAGCACAGATTAATGGTTGATTTTTTTCAGTTTCTTAAGTTTTACATGCCAAAACATATGCAAGATAGCATAGAGGTATAGTTGGTTATATATAAATAAAGATCTAGTCAATTACTATAACTGACAAACACATTGTCTTTTACAAGACAATTTATGACTTTTTCAAAATTTACATTAATTTTTATACATTCACAAAAATCTAAGCTTGGGAAGAAAATACAGTGTTTTGCAAACTCTGGGTGAGTTTTTGGGGAAAAAAGAAACGTTGGTAGGTCAGAACAGTACACCCTCTTATTTGTGGTCATCTGAAGCTGTTCTCTGTCACTATCAAAGGTAAAATTGAACATGTCAATGCCCTTTACAGCATAAACTTGAGACATTTGGCATTTCTTTACTGCCGTGGCAGGGTGTGTCAAATGCTGCTGTGAATAATGACCTCTTAGCTAGATAGTATATTGAGGATTTTGGGGGGTGGGGGGGGGATCTCATTATAATGGCTTGTATGAATATAATACTCAAATAAATGACCTTGCTTGTACTAAGAACAGTTGAAAATTATGAATTATCTTTATAAGTTTTAGCCCCTGACTATATTCACCCAGGCTAACTAAATCATTTCTCATGTTAATTACCAATAGCAGGTGGTACAAAATGTTGTTTGATCAAATTTAACCCGTTGCACTTAAAATTCAAAATATGGAATGTATCTAGAGTAGGTAATTTAGTAAATTTGACTACTTTAACAGCAATGAATTTTCCAATGATAGATACTGATCCTTACATGGCAATCACTGGACCTTTCCCCAATATTTCTGACTTCTGGACCTAGAGTAGAATTACGCTCTTGGCCCCCTTGTGGCTCGATGAGGCCACTGACTAAATCTGGGCAATTGTGAATAGAAGTTAAGTTCCAAAGGGAAAATGGATGCCTGAGATGAAATTATTGTTTAGCTTTATCAAACTGATTATTAACATGAGCTAGGACCAATACCTAGAAACTGTCAATAAACTTCAGACTAACATTGCCTTTAGGTAGTAGTGGTGTTTTCAATGCCGTTTGAGTACTTATTTGATGAATTATTTAAGTAAATCTGATTTAAAAAGTCTTACAAAGCAAACACTATGTTTTTCAACTGTAAACCCTATAATCAGCAGTTGTGCTATTTAGCCACAAGTGGAAATGTCATTTCATCAGCATGGCAAGTTCTTCATAAAGCTGTATAAATTTGTATCTGGTGATTTTTAACATTAGCAAACATATTTTTACAGTTTATTTTCTTTGTAGTAACTGGTGTAGAGTTTAACACCTTGAACGGGACTTTTGACAAAGTACTGTTGATTTTCAGTGAGATGGAGAGATAATAACTATCATGTATTTATGGTTATTATATCCTGTTTCGCTGCATAACTGATTATCATTACTGTCTCCAAAATGACTGGATAAAAACCCACCATAAGGATGTGAATAGAAGCTTTAAATTCAGTTAACGTATGTATAAAATATTAAATGTTTTGGTGCATTATTAAGCTAACAGCCATGATTAGTAACCAACAGTATATGTCATCAATAGTATATATCTGAAGTGGGCACTGAAAGGTTTACTAGATCATTCTGTTTCTGAGTGTTTTCTTGTTTCTCTCTCCAGGTGTTAGCTGCAGTCTGATCGTGTCTGCCTATTTGGAGAGAAGAGATAGTACCTACCCCTGCCTTTTTGGTGACATCTGATATGAAACTTGCTTTTGCAACCAACAAAGGGGAATCTTTGCTTCTAGCTTCCTCGTCAAACAGATTTGCTTAAAACATAGGAGAGAGGGTGAGCGAAAAACATGGTAAACTTAAAAAGGTATGACTGAAACTAAGGCAGTGCCCCAGTTTGTTTTATGTTGTCCTATAAAGTAGGACTTTCCAAAGGTCTCTAAGCCAGTATCACCTTCAACTACCAGAAGTTACTCTCTTTAGGTGTCCTGGTCAGTGATCTTCAGTTTCTGAATTACTTTCATGGGCAAATTTAATGTGATGCTAATGAAGCTTAAGCTTTCAGGGTCTCTCGCTTGACCTTGGGGGGTGAGGGGAAAGCAGCAATGTGTTTGCATAATCACATGGCTTCGAAATTTGCAACAGTAAGAATTTTAAGGGCAAAAGGTTAAGAGCACTGCTCCCCTCCACTCCAATTTCCTCCATCACACGTTTTGTTTCAATAGTGTTACAGAGTCCAGGGCATGTTGGGGATCTAGTTAAGGGAAGATTCAGGTGGGGATACATACTAGTTGAGGGAAAGTTAAGTTGGGGATACGTTTAATTTGGGTGTGTTCAGATGTACTTTTGTGGATTCAGTCTCTCTCATTCGTAGTGAAGTTATTGCTGACAACCAAGGCTTCCAGAAATTTGCTCAGCATCCACTGTATTGGCACAAAGGTGTAGTGCCAGAGGCTCTCGGGTGATGGACTATCCCACAGCGCGGGATGCAGGAAGCCTCCGGGTTGTGGACCGGAATCCAGCCTCCAGTGTGTGGAACCGGAAGCAAGTCTGTAGGAAGTTCTGCCAATTGCAGTTATCCCTGCTTTTCGAAAGTTCCAGCCAGTCGCACCACTAGGCTTTTAGGAAAAACCTACCTTAGCACTCGTTTTTGATAACCGAAAGAAATCCGAAGAGGATCTTTGCCTTGACAAAAGAAGGCGAAAAGAGAAAATAGAGTTCGGTGTTTGTTTTGCCGCAAGCTGTTGTAGAGGCAGCATGTGTGAGTGGCCCTGCCATACTCCTTCCTTCCCCGGGAACTACACTCAGCACCTCAGCATGAGGCTGCCACAGCTTTGAACGGTGTCGGTGAGCATCTGCGCTTTATCTCAATGTATTTTGTGCACCCATTAGCAGGATAGGTCCTAAAGTATCAGAAAAACCCAAGAGAGTTTATTTTTTGAGGCTAGGACCGCTCAAAAACATTTCCATATAAATTAATGGTAATTCTTTCTTTGCTTTCTGCCATTCCAGCTTGGGAAGAATTTCATAGGATCACGCTGCTCCCAGACAGCAGGGGTAGCTTGTGTTAGTCATGTAAACTTCTGCGTGCAGAATATGCTTCTCACTCCCGTCTCATCAGAACAAAAATACTCTCTATCAGGAATTAGTCGATAAACCAGGGGCCACACGTGAAAACACAGTATTCTTCGGAGTTGTGTGTGTACAATTTCTGAACAGATTGTGTAAATACAGAATTTATCAGCATACCTGTGTTTGAGGGGATATACATAGTATCGCAGAGCCCCTGTGTGTGTGTGTGTGTGTGTGTGTGTGTGTGTGTGTGTGTCTGTGTGTGTAGTTGGGTGACTTTTGTAACCCTGTGTATTGGTGTTAGCACATTTAACACATCTTTTTCTGACAGTCTGGCACTTCGACATAAAGTGACACCCTGTATCCACCAATACAGTAAAGATATCAAAAAAAAAAAAAAAAAGAGAGAGAGAAGAAAAGAAAACCTAGTGTTTCAGTCACAGACTTACTATTCGTTAATAAATCGAAGTATGTTGTATTTACTCAATGATGGAGCTTGATATGGTGCAATGCTTTAAAAAATTAATCTAATTGCTTTTCTGTCTTAATTTCAGATTGATTCTATATATCTTTATTTTCAGACGTATTATTCATGCTAAAGTTCAAAAAACAAGAATTATAGAGATGTGTCAGTATATTAATTAGTTAATTGGGAATTGGGAGACACATTGTGATACTTGGGTATTTTTTTAATCAGATTTTTAAAATATGAAGTTGCTTATAATTTATTTTATGATTAAGTATTTTGTAGCTGTTTTTCTATCATATTTTATATTTTTTTCTTATAAAAGGCTGCCAAAATTATATACACTTTAGGCCATATAAAACCTGATTCTGTCCTTGTGTGTAATAATGAAGAACATAGAAAGTAGTTATAATGAGCAAAACATGGACATCAAAGATACCCCAAAATCACAAAATAAATTCTGCAGAATATAATAAGTATTAAGACTCTATGTGACATACTTTATAAACAAATAACTGCTGAACATCACAGTTGACATCATATGGAGCCAATGACTCACTCACCTAAGCCCTGCCCAAATTCCTGACCCACTAAATATAGGTTAGACATAATAATATAGCGTTATTTTAAGCCACTATATTTCTGGGTGGTTTGTTACACAGCAGTAGCTGGAGTAGCTGGAGCATGAGCTTCCGTTTGCAAATTTAATGGATGCTGAACGTCAGTTCTAGATTTAATAGTAATAATTGTTATTTATTGTGGCTCGTCTATGTGCCAGATAACCATTCTCAATGCATTTCATAAGGTTATCATTTAATCTTTGAAGATGATCATTTAATAACCCATGAAGTTATTTCATTATGGAGATTATTTTGTATTACAGAGATTACAGAGGAGGAGACGGAGGCTTAAGGAGGTTAAGTTTCCTAATAGCCCTATGAAGTTATTAGATTATGAGGCTTATTTTTATCTGTAGTCCGATGAGGACAGTGAGATGTAAGGAGGTTGAAAAGGTCAAGGAATAAAGAGATATCACAGCTACCACGTATCTGAGGCTGGAGGATCCAGTTTAATTCATTTGTAATGAAAGCCTTGGGTCTGATTTATTATAAATAAAACCTGACATTATAATGGGGAACTGATCTAATTAGTTTATGCAGTTTTACCCACAAGCAGACACACCAAACATCTTTCTCGTTTATATTACTTTATTTAATTAATCTTATGTGTTTCTCCCTTAGTGTAGCTGACTTAAACTGACAATCTGCTCAGAGTTCTCTGGAAAGAAACACAGAGTAGGGCTGTATTTAAATGCACCTATCTCCTTTATGTCAGATCAAAGAAAACGTGCCATTTGTCCCTAACTTTTAAGGGCACTATATTTAATTCAAAATGTTTTAAAGGAAATATTTAATCCAAGGAGTTTCATTTCCAAAGGAGACACACAATCAATTTTTAGGGAAAAATCCCATTCATTGGTATATTTCATTTCTGCTTTACTACAATGTTTTCTTTATCTTTGTGATCCATGCTACATAAATAGTGTTATAGTGACTTCTCTTGGTATTTTCAGAAAAGAGCCTCCCTTTAAGAAGGTTATTGATAACCTCACTTTTGTCTCTAGAGCACCATTTTGTGACAAGGATAAGAGCAACTGATAATATTGATGGGACACGTATGATATACCAGGGAAGATTCTAAGTTCTTTACATATATTAAAATATTTAATAAAGAGCCCTGGAAATTAATATTCATAAGACCTCAAATTTGTATGCACCTTTCTACTTTTTGGCCTCCTCGTGATTCCATATCCTCTGTTCCGGCTTTGACCTTCATTATATGCCTGATAGACAAGTAATGTGACAGGAACAGTTGTCTACTTCAAACTCGGAGTATCTTATTCATAAGTGGCCTAAATTTCTGTGCTAGTCATTATTCATTATTCAACAAAGTGCATTCCTGACTATATTCAAGCGTAAGAAGAAATATAGTTGCATGATATCTACAAGTCAGTGACCATGTGAATTGCTCTAGTCAAAGCTAATCTGAGCAGAAGAGATGTGGGTCTCTTCCTGGTGGAGGTACTTAACAGCCAGCATGCAGTCCCCCTTTCTTACCACCCCAGCAGCTGAAGCAGGGCGATTTACCTACATGCCCACCCTGACCCCTCCTCTGTGGAATCTGAATTACTAAAATGTGGGGCCTGGGGCACCTGGGTGGCTCAGTCGGTTGAGCGTCGGACTTCGGCTCAGGTCATGATCTAGTGGCCCGTGAGTTCGAGCCCCACGTCGGGCTCTGTGCTGACAGCTCAGAGCCTGGAGCCTGTTTCAGATTCTGTGTCTCCTTCTCTCTCTGACCCTCCCGCATTCATGCTGTGTCTCTCTCTGTCTCAAAAATAAATAAACGTTAATTTTTTTTTTTTTTTTTAATGTGGGGCCTGCCCCAGGGCCATTGATGTACATGTTGAAGCAGAACAAAGGAACTCTTAGGGAGGCAGAAACAGAGAAGGATATCTCACACAAGGTGATAAGTCTGGCAGGGCTGTGTGGGCTCTTTATCTCTCTTTGTAAGAAGTGTTCCAGGCCCAAGGCCCGTTATTATGTTGCAGAGCAGATATAGGTACCCTGCACGCATGAAATTGCCTTTCCAAATAGGTACCATGAGAAGACCGGTGAATTGCTTGAGCATATACTAGTTACTGTACTTCATTTGCTGTGAAGTGAGTTCCTGGATAAAAAACATTGCTGAGTGGAATCCTATGATGATGGATAAACACCTTTAGGTTGATGGGCCATAGTTTTGGCAGAGGCACTGTATGCAGGGAAAGCAAATATGTATCCAGAGTAATTGTTTATTCAGGTAAGAACAAAACATTGCCCTTTCCGTGATGGAAGCAGTCCGAGGTAATCCACCTGCCACAAGGTAGTTGGCTGATCACCGTGGGGGAATATTGTTATATTGGGTACTCAGTGTTGTTCTTTGCTGCTGTCACTTTGGGCACTCAGCAGTGACTGTGACCATATTAACCCTAGTGAGTTGAAGTCCATGTTGCTAAACCCACGCATAATCTCTGCCACCGGAGCCGCTTTGGTTACAAATCCATTGGGCAGTAACAGTGGTGATTGGCAAAAGAGGCCAACTGGTATCCAGAGAACAGGTCTTCTTACCTACTTGACTATTAAAATCATCCTCTGCTGAGATCACTCTTCGGCAAGGATTCGTATGAGACACAAATATCTTCTTCCACTTCCCCCTTGTCGTCGTCCTCCTCCTCCTCCTCTACCTCTTCTTTTTCCTCTTCTTATTCCCCTTGTTCTTCTTCCCCATCCCCATCCTCCCACCTCACTCTTCCTTCTTCCCTCCTCCCTCCTCCTCCTCTTTCTTCTTCTTCTTCTTCTTCTTCTTCTTCTTCTTCTTCTTCTCCGTCTCCTTCTCCTTCCTCCTCCTCCTCCTCCTTCTTCTTTTTCTTCTTCACTGTCTTTTCTTATTCAGAGCTATCTATCAACATGTGTCTCCCCCAGATTTTCTTATTACGGTTTTCAGTCATATTTCAGTCAGTTTACAGTCAAATTTCATCTAAGTCTTTGACGATCCAGCCAAACCTTTGGCCATAGCTCATGAATCATTATAATCATACACCTGGCTATTTCTTCTATGCCACAAGAACAACAGGTGCATTTTTTGACATTCTGACCACAGGTAGGATTTCTTTCCACCACTGTCCTTCAGGAATGTCCCATAAGGGGCTGTATGTAGTGCTATAACCACCCACTCTCAGGTGGTGCCTGCATATTGTGCAGAACAATCTATAAAAGTCCAAGTGCTGTCTTCCTCCGTCATCTGACTGTAGGGAGTCCCTTATGAGGCTAGAGATGTAGACTGGAAGAGAGAAGGCAAGTGTGTAGCAGGCGGGAGTGCGGACCACGGGCATTTGGGCTACTGCCTTCTGTAACTTATCTATGCCATCAGGGCTGTTTGGGCTTGATTACATATATACCACTTCATGTGATGATGGAGTGTTCGTGTACACACCCAGCTTTATGGCTTAGCAGGTCAGATAACACCTGGTCCATTCTGGGCAGGTTACAGGGTAACATGGTAGCCCCAGGTCGATTCTTCGGTCTCTACTAAAACCCAATATCAGGCCCAGTAAAAGGACTGCAGCTACCTTCAAAGAATGGCAGGGCTTTGCTCCAACAGCCTGAGGGTCTGTGCTGTTGTTCCTCTATAGGGCTCTGCTACGGACTCCAAACAGCATCCTTATCTGCCCCTGCCACTTTAATTACCACTGGAGCTGCTAGATCACGTGGCCTAAGTGGCAAAGCAGCTTGCACAGCAGTCTGGCTCTGTTGCAGAGCCTTCTTTTACTCTGGGCTCCACTTAGAACTAGCAGCATATTGGGTCAGGCAGTAAGCGAGCAGGAGTAACGCACTGAAATTAGGAACACATTGCCTCAGAAGTCCTAAGAGGCCCACGAGGCCTTTCTTGGCTGCAGTAGGAGCAGGTGGAAAGGTCAGGGAAGCCATGTGGGGGTTCTGCCAATTGTTGAGTACTTTATCGTATCCTTATCCTTCACCTTAAGAGGGATGTTGTAACATGCTCCAAACCGCGAGATGCCTAGAAATCTCACTGAGGTAGAAGACATGATCTTTGTCGGGCTTCTTCCCCACTCTCTGACGCACAAGTGTCTTAATGATAAGTCCAGAGGACTCGCTACCTCTTAGTCACTAGGTCCAATCAGCATAACAGTATCCATGTAATGTACCAGTGTAACATCACTGATTGAGTGATCAGTGGTCTCTGTGAACTAACTTACAGCATAGGCCTGGAGAGTGGTTATACCTCTGAGGTAGGAGAGTAAAGGTGTAATTCAGCCTCGCCAGCTGAAAGCAACCTGCTTAGGGTCCTCCTTATTGACAGAGATGGAGCAAAAGGTACTTACTAAATCGGTGGCCGATAGTAAGTACCAGGGGATGTGTGAATTCGCTTGAACAACGAAGGAACACCTGAACATCATTTGCAATTGGATTCACCGCCTGGTTAAGCTAACAATAATCCGCTGTCAGTCTCCAAGATCCATCCGTCTTCTGCACCACCCAAACAGGTAAGTTGAAGGGAGACATGATGGAAATCATTGCACTTGTATCTTTGAAGTCATTGATAATGATGCTTATCTTTGCAATCTTTCCAGGAATGAGACATGGCTTTTTGTTTACTATTTTCCTAAGCAGAGGAACTTCTAGTGGCTTTCACTTGGCCTTTGCCAGCATAAGAGCCCCCACTGCAAGGGTCAGGGAACCAATGTGGGGATTCTGCCAATTGTTGAGTACTTTATCTGTTCCAATGGTGCATTCTGGAACTGTAGAAATAACCACAGGATGGGTTGGCAGACACACTGGGCTCACTGTAAGAGAGAACTGAGCTAAAACTCCGTGGATCACCTGACCTCTAAAATCCCCAGTTCTGACTGTGAACTGCAAGGATGTTTTGGGTTTCTTGGAAATAGTGTCATTTCAGAGCCAGTGCCCAGTAATCCCCCAAAGTTCCAATTATTTCCTTTTCCCCAATACAGAGATGCCCTGGTAAAGGCCATAGATCCCTTTGGGAAAGGCTGGAGGAAAAATTAACAGTTATACATTGTTGGTGATGTACTGGGTCCTTCCTCAAAGGGACCAGGCTGCCTGCCCTATAATTCAAAGGCTTCTGGATTTATAAACTAGTTGATGTCTGGGAAGTGATTGAGGGGCTGCTACTCTCTGTTTTTATGATTCAGGTTAGGCTTTTTTTTTTTTGCTCACTTGACTTAGAACTTTTCTGTTTATACAAAACAAGTAAGACTTTAGTAGGTTTCCTGTTTCATTTCTAGGAATGTCAAAATCAATTAGTATCCTAGGTCCGGGTGAGTCAAACTATTCTGATTGCTGTTTGTTTGTTAGCTTGTTTGTTATTGAGAGAGAATGAGCACCTGAGAGAGTGTGATCGGGGGGAGGGGCAGAGGGGCAGGGAGAGAGAGAGAGAGTGGGGGGCGGGAATCTCAAGCAGGTTCCATGCTCAGCACGGAGCCAGACACTGGGCTCGATCCCATAACCCTGGGATCGTGACCTGAGCCAAAAACCAAAAGTTGAATTTTCAACTGACTGAGCCACCCAGGTGCCCCCCATTGCTATTTTGAGTCTGCTGTCCATTACCATCAATACTCCCACCTTGCTTTTGAGAGTTGAGTGTCACCACTAAGCCCCTGTCACTGGAAGATCCAATTCTTCTATTTGAATTTAGGATTCCCAATCCAGTGACCACAGGCCCAATTGTAAGGTCTGGTCTACAGAAAAGAGTGATTCCAGAGCCCCACAATGATACTACCCTCCCCTAACTCAAAATGTATTTTCCCTTACAACATTAATGAAAAATATGTTCTTCGGGTCTTTCCAGGGTGGTTGAATAGGTCTTAAATGACAAATCCACTCTAATATTCTAATTTCCCTAAACTTTTCAGTTTCTTTTTTTTTTTTCCTTTACATCAACTGATCATGGGAGTTAGAGATGAAAGAAAAAAAAAAAATCCTACATGAATGGGGTTTTAGTAGTACCTAGTTAATTAGGACCTTAAGTTATTTAATATGGTCCTTGGATAGTCACCCAAACCTTGAATACTCTTTGTGGAAATGAAAAATAAACCCTTGCTGCTTTATGTTCCTGAGATTTAGGAAGTATTTGTTTCATGGCGTGATTTAACCTGTTCTTAAGGCTACAGTCTCTTGATCTGTAAGATGTGGGATTTTAACTACATGTTTCTAAGATCACTTACAGAATTCACATTCTATGATTTTCAGTTTCCCAATTTCAAATACAGAAACTCAACCATGTGAAAATAAATCAACTATATCCAAGGCCACTCAGTTCAGTAGATGAAATTCTGGGGCTAGAATTGTGGTTTTCTAATTACCTACCCACTACTTTTTCCATTAGACTGACTCATGCTCTTCTAAATTCAGTCATTCTTCAAAATACACATTAACATATAAAGCTTATTTGGGAGTGATTTTGAATTTTGGAAGTAATTGTTATGGCAATGTTTAGGATGTGTCATTTGAAAATGCCAGAGTAGCTTATCAATACTCAAGTTTCACACATAAAATTCAGTCTAATTCATGTTATTTACCTGCTTTGCACTTAGAAATTAGCAATAAGCTATGGGGAATATGGAAGCATATGATGTGATTTAGGTATTTTTATGAATTTTAACTTAACTAGCATGGGATATAATCGCACAGAAATTGCACATTTTATTTGGTTTTCTCAATGGAGAACAGCGCTCCTCTAGGGTAGGATTAACCACGATGTAAATTATTAAAGACTGATTCCTAAAAACTAGCAAATCACAGTCCATTATCTATTAAGTCAACCATTCAAATTTGTCATTTGAGAAGCTGTCCAATTACTCCTATGATGCTGCGAGTGCTCTGAGCATTCTTGGATTTCTTCTTCAGAGTACGTGAAGCTTTTTGGTGACTATTCCTTTTATCTTTGAAGGTGCTATTGATTACTAGAAATTGTCATTCAGAGTCTTTTGATGTGAATTAAAAATGTTATAGAACTAGACAATATTGCATTTATTCAAGTAATAAGTTGAAATATCTTGAGTCTTTTGCGTTTTGTAAAAGTGACTTTGAAGTTAATTATTGAAACGGTATCCCTTAGGGGTATGCCTGGGTGGCTCAGTCAGTTGAGCATCTGACTCTTGATCTCAGCTCAGGTCTTGATCGCAGGGACATGAGTTCAGACCCTGCATTGGACTCCATGCTGGATGGGAAGCCAACTTAAAAAAAAAAATGGTATCCCTTAAGAATGTCAGTTTATATCAGAATCATTGGAATTAGCCATAGTATCCAAACAGACCAAATTAAGGTTAATCATCTAAAGATTGATTTAACTCTATGCATCTGAGTGTATATGGCATGTATGTTGTGTGCAAGTATGCATGCATATGAGAAAAAGCAACAGATTCATTATTTCATATTTTATGAAAGGTGTTATATCTATTTTTGAAGCATTTTGATTTAACTTGAAGAGCCAAGACATAAATATATACAAAGCAAAATATAAGGAAGATACTGCAGGCACTGAACCAATGTGGTATGACATGTCAAACAAGCAGGTTTCTTTCTCTAGAGATTTTAAAGAGAACAATAGATGGATATTTGTGGGATTTTTTTGGGCTATAGAATGGCCTGAAGGTAAAAAAAATGAACAAGATTAATACGAGGTAATTTCTACAACCTCTAAAACGTTCTGAATGGGGCAAAATGAAAGACGGTATTATGGACTTGCTTTGGAGGACTAGTGAAGGAGAAAAATAGACTCTGTGTGATCAGTAACTGTACTCCTTCCTTAAGAGCCAGCATGCTGGAGAAGGAATAGAGGGGCTGCCCCCTAAGAGTATAATTACAAGGATTTAATGAGATCATGTGTAGAAAATGTCCAGCGCAGAAATCAACGTATGACTTATGCTCCATAAATATTAGTTTTATTTCCACCAGCCATTTCACATGTTTGCTGATTATTTGCATAGCTATGGATATAAGATGAAAATGAATAATTTAGCATTGATGTGCAGTATAATGAGGAAAGAAATAGAGAAGAGATATGATCTAATCAAAATGAGTTAGTCATAATCCCTTGTCTTTGAAAAATAATAATATAGTAAAGTCATATTTATATCAAGCTCTTAACTTTTCATATCTGTGATTTTCCTTTTATCCCTTGAATAGCCCCAAGACTTTGGTCAGGCAGGTTATTATCATCATGTACTTGATGAGAAAATTAGCGGCTGTGACTTGCTGAAGTCATAAAACTATTAGGAACCAGAGTCTGAATCAAAATGGAGATCCCACCATTGGTGGACTGCCTCTAAGGTAATACCCAATTATCCTTGCCTCTTGGTATTTACGCCCTTCTGCAATGTCTTCTTGTGTGAGCTGAACCTAGTGACTCACGTTTAATAATCAGATTATGGCGAAAGTAGTTGGTGTCCCTTGCAAAAATTGGTTAAAAAGAGACTGTGGCTTCGATCGTGGACCCTCCCTTGGTCTCTCCCTTGCTTTCTCTGAGGAAACCTGCCGCATTGTGAGTAAAGCTCTGGAGAGGCCCAAATGAACAGGAACTATTATGTCTGGCCAATATCCAGCAAGAGCCTTCAGTCTGCCAACAGTCACATGGGTGAGCTTGGATCTCCTGAGCCCAGCAGTTGCCCTGCGAGTGAGCTTAGAAGAAGATTAAAGAAAAAAAAAAAAAAAAGAAGATTCTCTCCCAGCCACACCTCCAACCTGAGACCACAAGACTCAGTAGAAACCTTGATTACATTGTTATGATAGATCTACAGCCAGAGGCATCAGAGCAAGCCACTCCAATATTCCTGACTCGGAGAAACTTAAAAAAAAAAAAAAAAAATGTTGATCTTAGCCATTAAGTTTTCGGGTATCATGTGATACAGAATGATATATTTGATACACATAAATTCCAAACTCTTGACATTTCAAATGTCTAGTCTATATAGTAGATCTTAGTTATTATCCAATTGTTGAAACTTTGGTGTTAGAGTCTTTTGACACTTAACTCTGACTTTGGCCAATTTGCTCAACCTCTCTATGCCTCAGATTTCTTGTCAACGAAATGGAAATAATAAAAACAGAAACTGCCTACGGGAAGAACAAAAAATAATATTTCTATAAAGTGCTTAGAATTGTGCTGGTCCATAGACAGTGCCCATACCTTTTAGTATTATCATTCCATCATTAATGTCGGAAGCATATCTGATATCAGAAATAAAGGAAGATAGAAAACTAATCAAGTATTCAAAACTGCAGTTGTAAATATGAATCAGCGATATTAACAATATACACCAACAGAAGAATAAATACACAGGATAATGTGGCAAGTAAAAAGACTGTGAACGAGAAGTTATAAACCACTGAGGTTCTGGCATATTTTAGTGTGTTTTAATTTCTCTTTTAGAAGGCAGTATTATTCTATTGACTTGTATTATTTGCCAGGTATCTTAAATTAGAAATCTCTTTTTGTGCCAGATTATAGGCAATATGTCTTCTGATTATGTAAATGTTAATATTTTTATAAAGGCATTTGTTAAATTTGTTGTCTTTAGATATACCTGAATATATATACACATGTTTACTCATGAATATATTTCAGTGTAAGTGAAAACATGTTAAAAGTATTAAATACATATATTTGGAGGAAATTATGTCTAGAAGCAGCTGTGCTGTATGCTATCCCAAACAAGGAACAGAGTAAAAACAGTTGATGAGGCTCCATAACATCATCTAAGAGATATTACCCAAAACAGAAAGAGCCCTTAGTCATAATAGCAACGCTCTGAGAAGGACAGACAGGGAGTATTGGGAGTAAAATATTGAGATACAAGATAAGACTTAAAATATATTAGAAGGATGATTTGATTTAGAAACTAAATCACACACGAAAAATAGTACAACAGTAAATACTACTACCGCCATTTTCGTTTCTTAGAGCATTTTTAAAAGTGAATATGAGTCACAAGCATTTTTATGCAAATATACGATGTGAAAATCTGAAGAGTTATAATACAGTGAACAAATGGCATTTACTAGAATTGTTTTTCAATGTTTTCTAGCCTGCATCAGACCTCTCGATTCCAAAACAATCTATAAGATTTATAAGAACAATATTTTTTTTTCATTAAGGGGAAAGCTCCTAAGGACTTTTTATGGAAAGGATGAAAATAAAAATCACTATTATCAAACTTATGAAAGAACACTGTATGTTAATATCTGTAAAAAATGGTATTTCTATTTATGACAAAGATAAGGTATTCTTTTTGTGCACATAGTATCTAAAATCACTTTCCAGATATAGACTCTTTTAAACATTAACACTAAAATGACACACTATGGTTAATCCTCCAAATCTACAAAGGCGTATTCTCTAGCTTGTTTTTTTGTAAATATTATTTGTGTGCATGCGTGTGTGTGTGTGTTGATTTGATAAATAATAAGTCAATTGTTAGTGTAGGGATGCTTCATAGAAAATGAAAGCATATCAAACCTATCCATTGTTACTTTCCTTTACTGCCTTTGCCATTTTTAAGTGCAAGAGACAGAATAATATTTCATGATTTTTAAATATCTTCTAGGGATGAACATATCTAATGGGATTGAGATTTATGACCAGCTACCAAATTAACTTCCATGATGGTCCCCTCTTATGGAAACCTATTGATTGATTTTAAAACCAAATGCTCATGTGCTTAATTTCCAGGAGAAAGCTTGATTGAAATTTGATGTCTCTGATGCCATGAGTGTCTTTCTTCAAGGGCAGTGTAAATTCAGAATGGCGGTTGCCACAGAAAACGGAAGTACCTTTTGACAGGTAAGTGCAGAGTAAAAATGCAATATCACAGATATGGAAAGGTATCCACAGTTGCTGAAGCAATTCTTTCCAAAGCGAAGAAATGAGACTGGTCAGTTGCTCCTCTCTTCTCCTTTGACAAGTGACTCAAAGTATGTGATCCAGTGCTGAGTTTTTTGGATTTCACACCTATTCTGTTTCAGACGTATCCTGTGATATTTATCCTATCATCTTCTCTTGCTGTTCTTTATCCCTTTGCCTTCATCTTTTTTTCTCCTCTTCTCTTGTTTCTTTAACAATATATTGGATTTTTTTTATTATAATACCTGTTTCTTGTCAAAGTCAAAGAATACAAAAGTATAATATAAAAAAATAAAGAATGTTGTCTTCTTTTTCTAGTGTCATTCCTTGAGGTAGCAAATGCTAACACATTGAAGGTGTAGCTTTCCTCATTTTATTCTAATTTCATACAAATATACAACTTATATGCATATAGACATGTGTATATATTGTGTGTATATATACATATATAATGTATTAAATTTTTGTTCTTTAAAAATTACATTATACAGAACACAGTGCTCTATAAATCCCCTTTTCACTTACAAATGAAACTCCCTCCTAGTCAATATGAGCAGGTGTAACTTAGGGTTTGTTTTTGTTTTTTTTTATAGCTCTATAATATTCTATAGTCTGAATGTGTGACATTTTATTTAGTCATTCTCCATACAAAAAGAATGCAATACATTGGTAGGATTTCAACACCAGAAAAATGTTTACTGCCATACCAACTTATAGCTGGTGCTTTTATTTGTATAGAAACGGTTTCAAAAGTGAGAGTGGCTAAAAAATATTAGCAATTTAAATTTTAATAGATATGCCAGATTACTTTTCAAAAAGCTTTAAACAATACATGTTTCCTCCATAAAAGTCTAAGAATTCCCATTTCTCTACATTCTGTATTGTATAGTCTACATATCTTTAATTGTTTGCTAGTCTATTATATGAATATGATATTTCATTTTAAAAAACTAGAATATTTTCTTCATGACGTTGAATATTTCCTTCTGTGAAACCCCTGCTTATACTTTCCTCCAGTTTTTATTTTTAGTAGTTTGAATTTTGGTTTGGATTCTAGGATTTTTGAGGAAATACACTGAAAACCATATTTTCCCCAGAAATTCTTTGCCTTTTAATTTTACTTATTCTATTCTTTTCACAAGTCAATATGTATCTGATCAAATCTCCGTGTATTCTTCAATTGATTTTTCTATCTTGCCTATATCACTTTCCTTTTTTTTCTTAACTTGAAGTAAATTTTTAAAAATTAGAATTATTAACCCAGATAAGAAAAACATGTCAAGGACACTAATAGTTTATAAATTATGACATTCAAATTACTTTGATAAATTATGTATCTTACATACATTATTTCATAGAGCTTTCATAAGAACTTTAAGAAGGAAAATTTTTTCTTCTGTGTTATACATGAGGGAATGAAGAGATCACTAAATTGAGAAATGGAATGGGCATCCAAGCCTGTATGATTCTAAAGCGCCTACATTTCAACTGCAACCAATTTCTTCCCAAGAGCCTTACATTGATGTCAGATATTTAGGCTCTCACCAAATGACCTGGGGTCAGAAACAAAGTGGGAGCAATATAAATAATTAGCCCAATCGTAAGTACTGATTTTCTTTTCTAAGTGCTAAACACTAGGCAAGCAACTTAGCTTCTATGAAAAATATTAAATTGGAGTGTTAAAATGAAACTTACCAATGCACCATGTGTCAGAATGTAGCTTTAGGCCAGGAGTACATTTTCGAAGGAGATATTCAAAGATGAACATTGCAGAATTTATAGATGGGTCAATCCATCCAGAAGATTAATACTTAAAAACGCACAGGAACATAGCAAAGTTCCCAAACACACAGTGTGAAATGACAGAATTAAAAAAAAGAGAGAGACAAGTCAATAATAATTGTTGGAGATGTCAATACCTCATTTTCAATAAGGAATTTAACTACTATGGAGATAGTATAAATAAACCAATAGAATAAACCAACAGAAGACTCCAACAAGACTAGAAACCAACTACACCTAACAGATATATGTAGAATGTCTATAGAATACTACATCTCAAAACAGCAAAACACTTTTCCTTCTAAGTACACATGGAACATTCTCCAGGATAGACCCTGGAGAATATTTTTATGGCTAGGCCATAGAAAAGAGCCTTAATAAATTTAATTTTTTTAACATTTATTTATTTTTGAGACAGAGAGAGACAGAGCATGAATGGGGGAGGGGCGGAGAGAGAGGGAGACACAGAATCTGAAACAGGCTCCAGGCTCTGAGCTGTCAGCACAGAGCCCAATGTGGGGCTCGAACTCACAGGCCGCGAGATCATGACCTGAGCCAAAGTCGGACACTTAACCAACTGAGCCACCCAGGCGCCCAGAAAAAAGCCTTAATAAATTTAAAAGGAATAGAATCATATAAAATATGTTAGAAAAATTGAGAAAATCACAAATCTACGAAAATTATATAACACAACTTTAAATGAATCAACAAAGAAATAAGAAAATACTTTGAGACAAGTGAAAATGAAAACACAACCTAATAGAACTTAGGAAATTCAGTGAAAGGAATTCTTTGAGAGAAATTTGTATCTACAAATATCTGTATTAAAAAAAAGTATCTCAAATAATAATTCTACCATAAGACACTGGAAAAAAAGAAGAAAAATAAAATCCAAAGCAAATGGAAGAAAGAAAATAATATAGCTTTGAGTGAAAATGAAGAGAACAGAGTACAGAAAAGTAACAGAAAAAATCAATCAAAATAAAACTTGTTTCTTTGGAAAGATCAAAAAAACTGACAAAACTCTAGGTACACTAAGAAAGAAGAGAACACTTCAAATTACTAAAATCAGAAGTTAAAGAGCGACATCACTACCCACCTTACAGGAATAAAAATCAGTATTAGGGAATATTATAAGGAATTGTATGCCAAAAAATGAGATAACCTAGATGTAATGGATAAATTCTTAGAGGGGCATAAACTACCAAAATCAATGTATGAAGAAGGAGAAAATATGAATAGACTTGTAACAAGTAAGGAAATTGAAAATTTTTAAACTTTTCATAAAATATTCTAGGTCCAGATGGTTTCATTGGTGAGTTTTTAAAGAAAAAGTTTAAAGAGCAATTAATATGATCTCAACAAACTTTCAAAAAATATAGAAGAGGAGGAAACACTGCTAAAATCATTTTGTAAGATCAGTATTATTCTGCTCCCAAAACCAGACCAAAAAAAAAAAAAAAACCCGTAAAAAAACTTACTAATATCCTTATTAACATATATGCAGAAATCCTGAGAAAAACACTAGCAAATCAAATTTAGCAAAATATAAAAAACTTACACTCTGTAAGAAACCAGGATTTATCCCAAGAATATAAGGTTATTTATCTTCTGAAAATCAATTAATGTAATATATTAACAGAATAAAGGAAAAAGAACACATGATTATTTCCATAGAAACAAAAAAATGCTTGGCAAAATCTGACACTGTTTATGAATAAAAGGAAGCATTCTCAACTAGATAAAAGTCATATATTTAAAAAAAAAGAACAAAGAATATAGTGCATTATATTATATATATATAATATATATATATATATATTATATATATATATTATAACAAAGAATATAGTGCAATATAGAGCATTAATACATACTGAGGAAAGTCTGTATGCTTTCCCCCAAGATCAGTAACAAGGCAAAGTAGTCTGCTCTTGCAACTTCTATTTAACATTATGCTAAGGTTCCAGCAAGTACAATTCAGCTGAATGAATGAATGAATGAATGAATCTATCCATCTACCCATCCATCCATCCATCCATCCATCTATCCATCCATTCATCCACAGGTATGAAAGGAGGAAGGAAAACTATTCTATTTGTAAATGACATGATCTTGGATATAGAAAAATTTTAAGTGGGAGCACCTGGGTGGCTTAGTCAGTTAAGCATCCGACTCTGAACTTCGGCTCAGGACATCATCTCATGGTTGTGAGATCAAGCCTGCCATAGGGCTCTGCGCTGTCCATGGAGCCTGCCTGAGATTCTCTACCTCCTCCCTCTGCCCCTTCCCTCCTTGCACTCTCTCTCTCTCTAAAAGAAAGAAAAAGAAAAAGAAAAAGAAAATCCTTAAGAATGTACAAAAAAAACATTTAAATAATCAAGGAGTTCTGAAAAGTTGAAGAATGCAAGAGCAGTATACAAAAACTATTTGTTTTTTTTTTTTTTTTTTTTTTTGGTACACTAGAAAAAAACAACCAGAATATGAAGTTAAAAAATAATTTCTTATATTATAAAATAACATCAAAAAATAAAATGCTTAGGAAAAAAATTAGCAAAAAATAAACATATGTACTCTGAAAACTGTAAAACATTGTTAAGATAAATAAAAGAAGACCTGAATAAATGGAAAGACTTTGCATATCCCTGGAGCAGAAGAATTAATATTATTAAGAGGGCAATATTCTTCCAAATGATCTACAGAACCAATGCATCCCTATCAAAATTCCAGTTTCCTTTTCTGTAGAAATTGACAAGCCCTTCCTAAAATTCACATGGAAATGAATAGTCAATGTCATCTTTAAAAAGAAGAACAAAGTAGGAGGACTCACACTTCCTGATTTCAAAACTTCTTACAGAGTTACAGCAATTAAGACAGTATGGTACTGGCATACGTACAGACATATAGATCAATGAAACAGGATTGAGGGTCCAGAAATAAACTTTTATATTTATGGTCAAATGATTTTCAACAAGGGTGCTATGACAATTCAATATGGTAAAAAAAATAGTCTTTTTGACACATGGTAGTGGGACAACTGGATATCCATATGCAGGAGAATGAAGTTGGACCCCTTCTCTAAATCATATACAAAAATACCTCAAGATGGATCAAAGACCTAAATATAAGGGCTGAAAATACCAAATTCTTACAAAAATTATGAGTTTCCCCTTGTGGCCCGGGGTTAAGCAAACCTTGGGTATGACACCAAAAGCATGTGCAACAGAAGAAAAAAAAAAAAAAAAAAAAAGATAAATCGGACTTTGTCAAAACCCAAAGCTTTGTGCTACAAACAATATCATCAAAAAAGTAAAATGACAACACACACCATGGAATAAAATATTGGCGAATCATATATCTGATAAAGGGTTGATATCCAGAATGTATAAGTAAAACTATAATTCATTTTAAGAAGATAGATAACGGAATTAAAAAAAAATGGCTAAGGGATCTGAATAGACATTGCTTCAAAGAAGATATGCAAATGTTCAATAAGCAAATGAAAAGACACTCAACATCACTAGCTAACAGGGAAATGCAAATCAAAACCACATGGGGTACTACTTCACATTCACTAGGGTGACTATAATAAAGACAGATAATAAGTGCTGACAAGAATATAGAGAAATAAAAATTTTCATACACAGCTGATCAGAATGTGAAATGATATAGATCCTTTAGAAAACACTTTGGCAATTCCTCAAAATATTAAGCATAGAGTTACTATGTGACCCAGCAACTCAACGTCTCTCTATATTCACCGGAGAAGTGAAAACCTATGTCCACACAAAAATCTTTATACCAATGTTCATAGCAGCATTATTCATTATAGGCAAAATGTGGAAACAACCTAAATGTCCATTAACTGATGAAGGGGTAAACAAAATGTGATATGTCCACACAATGCAGTATTATTTGACGATGAAAAAGAATAGACTATTTAAACACCTTAACACATGGATAAATCTGGAAAACAGATTAAAAGAAAGAAGCCAGTTACCAATGACAACATATTGTATAATTTTATTTAAATGAAATATCCAGAATAAGCGTATCTATAGAGACAAAAAGTAGATTAGTTGTTGCCTGGGGCTGAAGCGATTAGGAGTGATGGGGAATGACTGCCAATGTATACAGTATTTCTTTGTGTGTGTGTGTGTGTGTGTGTGTGTGTGTGTGTGTGGTTGGGGGGGGATGAAATGTCTTAGAATTTAATACGGTGATGGCTGCACAATTCTATGACTATACTAAAAATTATTGACGTGTATTCTTTGAAAAATGGAGGAAATACTAAAAAATTCTGTTAAGTGGCTTATAAACTATTCAGCCACATTGGGAGTATGAAAAAAAAAAATTCTAGAGCTAGAGATTGGGGAAATATCTTTTGTGAGAATTACACCGTGAGTCCCAGCCCTCTCAATTACAAAGTAGTAGCTTGAAGGTGACTATCCTGAAGGCTTATTAACAAGTATCTCCAGGACTTTGGAGGACACAGTGGGCTTGGTAGCTGCAACATTTGTTTAATCTAAAGGATGAAAAACTGGCTGGCTAAACACTCTGATGGTGGAAATAGGAGAGTTTGCTGCTCTATCTATTAATTGAAATCTCCAGAGTTTATTCAGGAAAGAGGATGTGTGAATGTTTCCCATGGATCAGAGGTTATTTCACAAGCATGGAGAAGATGTGATATAGAATACTCACTGGCCTTTTCCCAGTGATCTGGAAAGGCAAACAGATCTCCACGGAAGAAATGGAAGCCTAGTCAGGTTCCTGGGACTGAAAATGAAGGAAGTTCTATCCCATCCCCTCAACCCACAGCATAGATACGTTTTGGACCTTGCTTGACAAAAGAAGTGTAGAAATGTCCTGAGCAATGGTGAAACCACTGGAACACCTATAGAAATGCCAATGAAAGTACTCTTAGTTCAGTCTGTAATAACAAAAATATCATAAACTGGGTGGCTTATAAACAACAAACATTTATTTCTCAGTTTTGGAGGCTGGGAAGTCTGAGACCATGGCAGCATCCAATGAGAGGCCTCTTCTTGGTTCATCACCGTGCTTCTAGCTGTAAGCTCACATAGTGGATGGGTGGCAGGGATGAGGGAGATTCCCTGGGCTTCTTTTATAAGGGCACTAATCCCATTCATGAGGGCTCCACCCTCACAACCTGCCTAATCACTTCCCAAAGTTTCCTCCTTCTAATGCAATAACACTGAGTATTAGCTTGCAGTGTATGAATTTCAGGGGACACAAACATTCAGACCATAATAAACGTGTTATCTTAAAACCAGCTGTGCTTTTCAAGCTGAAAGAGGAGGAAAAGTTGTGCTAAGCAGAGAAACGAAAGAAGCCAGGCAAACTTCCCTTATCACATGACGTCTTTCTGCCAACTATGGGCTCAGACGGCAAAAGGGGAGAAGCCTCAGTTTTAAGTCAGCTTCAGACCTTTGATAATTACTTGGGACCAGAAATTCTAATTATTGAAATGATACTGTGTTTTCTGACTTAAAGTCATTGTAGAATTTCCTTAGAGTGACCAGAAAAAAATGAGTCTAAGTTTTCACATAGGAGTAGGGAAGAATAAAAACAGCCCCATCCCATTGAGTGAATCTACAACAAAGTGGGAGACACAATTTAAATTGTTTATAATTATACCCCACTAGTCATGCTTGCTCAAATTCTAAAATGAGGATAATAATAGTATCAAATCCACAGAATTGCTTGATAAATTTCTCAACTGCCTAACAAATGAGTACTTTTAATTAATGCTATTACTATCACTTGGCTTTTGCAATTGTTCACATGTCTTCTAGAACAATGTTGTTGAACGTGTTTTCTCCTGTAGATAGGAATGTTCTCTGTATTGTCCAATTAAGTTAGCCACTAGCCTCATTCAGCTGTTGAGCACGTGAAATGTGGTTGGTGCAACTGAGGCACTTACTTTTAATTTCGTTTTAATTAATTTAAATCAAAACATAAATAGCTACATGTGGCTGTGGCTCCTGTATTGGACAGCTCAGATCTAGACGTGTAACAAAGAAAAAAGATATGGGTCAGAAAAGTTGATTGTAAATCCAAGCCTAAGTCCAGCCAACGAGGGAGATTGTTCCAAACCAAATTATTGTTTCATTAGTGTAAGTGGCGTTGCCGGAAAAACCTCAGAATGAATCGGATACAAGTAGAGCTGTAATTTATACACAGATTACGGGGGTGGGCAACAAGAATAGCAAATATATATACACTGAAATTTGCCAGTGCTAAACTATATTCAGACTAACTTCTGACATCTAGTCTGGTACATTAGTATTGATCACAAATTGCAGGTGGAATTTGAACTAGCTATTTTCTAATGATGCAAATCACTAAATAAAGCATCTTACTAAGAGAAGCCCTACCATCTTATTCTTTGTTTTTTGTAAATTTTTTAATGTTTATTTATTTTAGAGACAGAGAGACAAGCGGGGGAAGGGCAGAGAGAGCCAGAGACAAATTCTGAAATAGGCTGCAGGCTCTGAGCTGTCAGCACAGAGCCTGACGCGGGGCTGGAACCCACGAACCGTGAGATCATGACCTGAGCTGAAGTTGGACACTTAACTGACTGAGCCACCCAGGCGCCCCCCATCTTATTCTTTATGAATAAGATGTGTGTCCATCTGACCAGAACGTGCCAGCACAGACCTCTGAAAGAAAGGTTCAGTGATGTTCGTCTGTACTGTTAGAGGAGGTTACAGCCTGGTGAAGGGAAGGACATTTACTTCCCTTTAGTAACCTTCCTGACCTACTCTAACCTACTCTTTTCTAAAGCCAAGAGGAAAGTTCACTTTGGAAAGGAAAGTAAAAAGCTCTGGAGTAAGAAGGCAGAGTCAGCAGGGCTCCACATTGAAGTCTGCAGACTGGAAGAAAAGACTAGAGCACATTAAACATTATATTCAAGCCATGTCAGATGTGGAGGGAAGTCTTACCTAAATTCGGCAATTACAGCCTTATTCTAACTCAATATAGAGCCAAGCAGCTGCGTGCAGGGGTGTTTACTGCTGCTGTCACATTAAAGATTTATGCCCGACGGTGGCATCTTCGGTGTAATGGATCGAAGAACTTAAACTTATTTTTTGTGAGTAATGTTTGAAATTGCTGTTGCCCTCCCCTCTCCCCCTCCCGCACCCCTGCACCCACTGTGTACCCGCTGTTTCTCTGTACAGAGCTGGCAATGTGACCTCTGCTTGGGAATAGGACGGCAGTAGAGGATTTATACGATCCTAGATATATCCTAAGCTAGAGACCACCGACTCTATGTAGCCTGAACTTGACCAGATGCTGTGGCAGCAGATCATAGAATCAGGAGCCTTCTAAAAACATCAGGAGATTAGAACTGCTTAAGAAGGTAAATGGCTGTTATAAATATATATTTGTGCAGCACATCTAGCATTGGTCAAGTGCTTACTCTCTATGTGGCACTGTATATGAAGTGCTTCTTATAAATATCTTTATGAGATAAGTGATATTTTAGCCCCAATTTACAAGGAAAGAAACCAAGGCTTGCAGAAGACTAGGTAATAACATACTCAAGGGGACATAATTAATTATTGATAGAGGTCCTGAACCATTTGTTACGCACGATGCAATGTGTTCTCTCGGATATAGAATAGAATTCTCCCTATCAATCAAGGTGAAAGGTGGTGCCATCATGTCCCTGGGGTTGTAGTGACCTACTGATATATGAAAACAGTGTGCTGCTCTCTATAAATATAGCTTATATCTAACCTGAATGCTCTTCTCATCTCCTCATTTTATTATAATGAATATAAAGGCAACTGAAGGAGAAGGGATGAAGTTGCTAATGTTGCAATTTCGTGAAGTCCTTATTGGACCCTGATCAAGGGAGCAGGAAACAACATCCATGAGCATTAATCATACACTCTGACTTCTGTACCACTGGGCGAGTGGACCTCAGGACTGGGACATTCCACAGTTGGGCTAGCAGAGACATGTTTATTTCCTTTTCCCTATTACATAGGATGGTTTGTGGCACCCAACACCTGGATGCCAGCATCTAGGGAATATCTCCTCTCCAATGTCCCACCCGGTAGGAGCTGTCATGGACCTTTAGATACAACTACACACATTCGTACGAAGGACGATCAATAAGGATCAACAAGATGACACATCCAAACATCTTGAATGTGTGTAGAATTGAATCTAAATAAACTAGAACGCAGAAATTTACCTTTTACTATAAGAAAAAAAATCCCTAGTTTCCTCATTGCCCACATTTTTTTGTCTTCCCATTCTTTTTTACCCATTTTTTTTTTTTCAATCACAGAAAGCCATCAGGTAATTTGGGATCAATAGGAGAAATCAGACAGTTTCCCCTGGCGCCCAGTTTGCTCCAGATTGAGTTTACCTCAATGAAGGAACTTGGAGACATGCTTCTTACCCAGCCTTGGACCTGAACAAGGCCAGAGCGAACCTGTGTCCAAGAGAACCTGTGGGGAGCCAAACGAACACACTGAACACAAGTCACAGAACTGCTTTTCGTTCCTGCTTAGTGTTTAATCAGTAGAGGTGCCTCTGGCCAAGTCATTTAATCTCTTTGACTTGCAGTCCTTTTAGTCCATAAAACAAGGGTATAAAAACTAAGACAAGCACTTAAATCTTTTAAAACCCCAACTTCCTATGAGTTCAAAATCTTAAGATAAAACGTTCTCTCAATATATGTCCAGAAGTCGTATTTTCACTAAACCAGTGTCCTTCTTCAAGATACCAGCGCTTCAAAAGCTAGTTCAGCAGCACCTCTTTTATGAGGCTGTGTTTGAATGCATGTCAGGGTTTTTTGCCGTAAACAACAGACTGTATGCTGGCTAGATCAGGCAGACGAGTGTATTAGGTTTAAGCAGACAAGTGTATCAGGTTAGAATTTCCTGGAGGGCTACAGCCAGACTAGGAAGTTATTCCTCCATGACTGTTGACAAACTACGAAAGGAGAGGGCATTGGTGACGATGGGTCGAAGCAAGGCAAGTGGAGGTGGAGACATCCTTAGTCAGGAATCTGCTGCCACGGCTTCTAGAAACCTAGGATATGGACACTGGTCCCCGGGGCCCTGAGAGCTCCATGCCTGCCCCTGCCGTTGCGGAACATGGGGTCTGCACGCAATGCGTGGCACTTTTCTTGCGTTGCTCTCCTCCAAATCCACGTCTCCATGGGTCCTTCTAATCGTTAGTGGCTTGGTCATGTGCCTGCACCCAGCTGCAGAGGAGACTGAAAATGTGAGTGTACTGACTTGTGCCTTGGAAAGGCAAGGAATTGTATTGTGAGCAAATGGACCAAAAGTAAGGAGGTATAAGATAACAGCCACAGTTAAGGACTGTGGAAAAAAAAAAAATGTATCGCCCTTGATTTCCTCCTCCAGACTGAAGCTTGCTTTGAAAAGGGTCAATATTGGGGCGCCTGGGTGGCTCAGTCAGTTAAGCGTCTGACTTCGGCTCAGGTCATGATCTCACAGTTCATGGGTTCCAGCCCCACATCGGGCTCTGCGCGGATGGCTCAGAGCCTGGGGCCTGTTTCAGATTCTGTATGTGTGTGTGTGTCTCTCTCTCTGCAGTTCCCTGTTCGTGCTCTCTCTCTCTCTGTCTCTCTCTCAATAAATAAATAAACATTAAAAAATAAACAATTAAAAGTATCAGTATTAAGTAAATATAAATAAACACATAAAACTTTCTTAGATACATTAGATGAACCTCTGCCTTTTGAAAGAGAAGATGGCTAAACAAAGTGCAAGCTTTTCTTTGTGACACAAGATTTTTAATATAGATTCAAATATTATGAACATGATTACGTAGTATGAGGAAACTGATTCCTCATTATCTGTATCCTTAAAGGTACCAGTCATAGAAGAACTTATCATTTCTAAATCTGATTTCATTTAGTGGACCTTCTCCCATTTCTAATTATCGTGGGGGTTATGAAATATCCTGGAATCAGATATATCTAAGTTCAGATCCTAGCAGGGGAATCTTGGACATTCTCATAACATTTCTGATGGTTATAGGAGATGATGAAAGGTAAGTATGGTTCATGGAGCCTAATGAATTGTAAGTACTTGTTGAATGAAAGCCGGTGGTGTCACACCTGCTTTATTTTCCCTGACTTTTCCCTTTGTCTGTTACCGTGTTTGATCATGCCTGCCTCTTACTCTGTTGGTTCAAACTCTTCCTCTTTGCTGCTTCCTCCCATTATGAGCTTTCTTTTTTAAGAACATTAGGTTAATAGCTCTTTAGTTGATTGATTACTCAGTCGCAAGCTCTGCATCGGTCCTGTATGTCTTTATGCCGTGAAGGAACCTCACACCCTACCAATCAGCGCTCATCGTGTTTGACTTCTTGATTTCAAACCTTAGTTGCTCATCACTTCTGTTTGGGGTTTCGGGAAAAGCTAGCCTGCCTTTTAATGCATCAGAGGTAGATTCCAATATATAAGTAAACATCTTACTAGGCAAAGGTTAAAGTGAAGACAGCAACAACAGCAAATAATCTTCTCTCCTCATTGGCATGTAAGGAAGGGTTTGGAGCCAGAGAAATTTTTGATTCCTAGCCAATCCACTTATTATTCAAGTTCCTTGCACAAAACAGTTAACTTCTTTGAGAGACTTTCCTGATCTGTAAAACGGGAGTTCAGTTGTTGACTTGCCGGGTTGCTGTGAGAGTTAGAAATGCACCGCTTTCCTAGGGCGATGCCTCGCATATAGTTGATGTCCCATGAATGCTGGCTGTCCCGGTCATTGCAGCTAGGAGCAAACCAGCAGATTGCAGTGGCCTCCTGAGAAGTGGGTACTGATTAGAATTAAGGGGGGGGGAAAAGACACCCCAGAGAAAATACTGTCTGCTTCTGCTCAAGGTCAGCCCTGTCAGGCTGCCAAGAGGCGAAGACCTTTAATTTCATGGTGTCATTTTCTCTTCCTAAAAGTACAGTCTGACATATATTTGCTTTTTAAATTGAAGTGAACTAAAATTAATCTCATTATGGGAATCTGATAGTCCTCAAGGTACTTGGAGACTCCTGAGTGTCACAAAACTAGGATCAAAAACGCTGGTAAACTGCCAACGGAAAAAGCAAAGGCGGCTAAGTGGACGGAAGCCCGTGGGGCTGGGGGTGAGGGGGCAGGGGATGCTTATGTATAATTTGACTCCTTTGACACTTTGTCAAAATAGTGTGGCTCAAACAGACACTTCAAGCCTGAATATTTTTGAGAAATCCTTAAAGACCTTCCTTGCTGTTTCTTAGTGGACAGCTTATATTTTTGAGAGCCATTTGAATATTATTTAAATTGTATTTGAATATTCAGTAGAGGGCCATTATTAAGCATTGATTTGCACACATACATTTGGGCAACCATGGATTCTGGAGCTGTTCGTGGAGCTTGATGTGTACGAGAACAGCTTTAAAGAGGAGGAGATATGCCTAAAGTATAACCTGGGTTTGCTGTGCTCTCCAGATAAAAAAGTCTATATTTTCCATAGGAGCAGGAGTTGAGGTCTAGCCCCCTGTCATGATGAATCCTGGAAATCTATTTTTTCTGATGAGGTCTTCAAGTCGCTGCTGGAAGGTCTTCCAGCAGATAAGGCCCTCTATCTTCCCCTGGGTTTCCTGGCTTTTTGATTTTCAGTTGATGGTCTGCTGTCAGCTCTGATATCCTGAATCTCTGTACCTTAAGTCCGTGAATACCAGACACTATCTTCCTTGTATCTCGAGGGTTCTAGAGCATCCTGGAGAGAAAGCCTTTAAGAATGACAGTTATCACATACTTTAAAATATGTATGAAGCGATTTTGCTTAAAAATGTCTGTAACTGTTGCTCTAAACTTAAGCTTTTAAGTTTTGTCATTTTCAGTTTTTTGATTTTGAGAGCCATTATAACATCGTGACACTATATATATATATATATATATATACACACACACACACACACACACACACACACACACACACACGGAGAGAGAGAGAGAGAGAGAGGGAGAGAGTTCTTCCCCAAAATGAGTTAGGTTCGTCTTTTCTGTACTGACCCTAAACATTCTTTGTGGATCTTGCCTCTCTTGTCCATGACATTTTGTGGTCCCAGTTTTCCAGATGTCGCTTCCTCTTTAGAAACAGTAGAATTCACCACCCACGTCTATTCCTTCTATTAGAAGACAAAAGAGCATAATCTTTAAGAACATGGCTCCTTAGGGAAGATTCCCTAAGTTTGTTCACTTTTTATTAGTGGTGTGGTCTTTGACAAGCCACTCTGACTGAGCCTTAATATCGTCATCTATAAAAATCACTATCTAAATAGCACCCACCCTACAGATCGTGGTGATTAAATGGCCATCATCCACAAGAAGCAGATGCAGCCAAGAGAGAACCTAATCTGGCCTGAGTATATGGAGAAGAGGGTGGAAGCGTCAGCAGATAAAGCTCTACACTGATTCTTCCGTATTTGAGGAGGTTCCCCCTTTAACATGACTACTTAGGGTTCAGCGTATGCTGCCCACCAGGAAAAGTACTTTCTTTAGAGACTTGCATGACTTTCTTTAAAGGTCCGCCTGACTTCACACATTCTTAACTTCTATGTTAATCACCTGTGTCCGGGGTAGATATATAGGTGGAAATTTAGAGGTACGTTTACCGATGTCTATTCACTCTAATTCCTGTTGGGTGTTCTGACAGGCTGTCTGTGCCCTGCCCCATCGCCTAGAGCTCTTTAATTACACAGGGACTGCCAACCACCAGAGAGCTTTCATTGACTTGAGATCGTTCTGCTTGTCCAGGGCAAGCTCGAATTGCTGCAGAATTGATAAATGACCTGCCACTTCCCTGGAGCCTTCGATTCGAGGCTGACAAGAGTTGGTGTGCACATTCCCTCGTTCTCTTCCACTTGGAGTTATGCGGGATAGCCCTGAAGCAGGATCCTCGCTAACCCAGAATTCCTCAGTGGGGTCATACTCCAGTTACCCATCGTGGTAACCGAACTGGTAACACACGCTTCGTTTCTTGTATTCCCTCGCCTGTCTTCTCACCAACCCACTCCACTGTGGGTTTTTCCTGAGGCCACTTTCCGAATGAACTACTTGCCCTCAAATCCTTGTTTCAGGGTCTGCCTCTGGGGAAAGCTGAACTAACAACGATCCCATGAGACCACGACTCATTGTGAAAAGGTCGTAGAGTGTCAGATCCTGGCACATGGTATACATTTGTGCATTTCTTGGTTTTCCTCATTCACCGATTCATTTTTTTAATTTCTTATTTTATTGAAAAATTAATGTGTATTTATTTTGAGAGAGAGGGAGAGGGAGAGAGAGAGAATCCCAAGCAGGCTCTGCACTCAGTGCAGAGCCCAACTTGAGGCTCGAGCTCACAAGCTGTGAGATCATGACCCGAGCCAAAATCAAGAGTCGAAGGCTTACGCGACTGCGCCACCCAGGCGCCCCTCATTTTTGAGAAGGCTCTATGCCCAGGGTGGAATCTAATGTGGGGCTCGAACTCATGACCCTGAGATCAAGACCTGAGCTGAAATTAAGAGTCGCAGCCTTAACCGGCTGAGCCACCCAGGCGCTCCTCACGGAGTCGTTTTTTTGAAGTTAGTGTGTTACTTCAGAGATCCACAGGGTTGCAAACAGCAGCCAAGCAGGCTGGCTGAGAGAAGCAGAGCCCCAAAAGCCGCAACATTTGATGAGAAAGGAAGCTTTCTGGCGGCCTTACACGCTCTGGCTATTCACTGCCACAGAATAGGAAATACAAGTTTGTTTTTTTTCTTTTTTTACGATTTTTTTTTTTATTCTAATAATGGCCTATCTTTTCATAGTTTGCTGAACTTGCTTTCTCCTTCATACCTTCGTATGAATGACATCATGACGTGGATCTCAAGTAGGAATGACTTTGGTCCCCAGAGGATATCTGGCAATTTCGGGGGGAATTCAGTTGATTTGCAGCACCGATCCAGGGGACTTGACACAAAGAGAGAAATCTATATCTGCGTCTTCCAATATGGCAGCCGCTAAACCCACGTGGCTCTTGAGCATTTCAAACCGAAGAACTGAAGTTTTCATTTTATGAAGCTTTCGTTAGTTTAAATGTAAAGAGTCACACACGGCTAGTGAGTACCACGTTTGACAGTGCAGGAGTCAGAGAGACCTAAATGCAGATTGCGACTCTGTCATTTATTTGGTAGCTCTATGACCCTGAGCAAGGTCTGTTTCATCATCTGTACAATGGGGATAAAATCAGTGCATCCCTCACGATACTATTGTTAAGGATTAAGGAAAACATAGCATAGTATTTGCATTGATACACGTTCGGTGAACTATTATTAATTTTATGTGAACTGTAAATATTCACCTAGTGAAGCTTCTTTCCACAACTCAGCCTGCCTTAGCAACAGGAATTGGAAACCGGTTTGCAAGAGCACATTCCCTTCCCAGAGTCCTGAAGTCTCAATCCTATTTATGTCTGTCGTTGGATTTAATTGGGTCCATTTCTCCATGTTTATATGAATATATCTATTTACCTATTCACCTATCTATCTAATCTTTCATATTTAAATTATAAATTGTCTATCCCTAACCCATCCACACACAAACCTCCCTTCTATTTTATTTTGACTTCATGTTTGAACCACATTGCCAATCTGCACTCCACTTTAATTAGGATTCTGCCTCCTCCAACACTGTGAACCTGGCATGCATTTTGAGACCTTGGGTAAAGCTCTTCCCTTTCCCTCCTCCTGACGCCTGCCTCCCATGGAACAAAGCCATTTGTAAATGTTTTCACGCAACTGACCATGGCATTTATAGATAGGGCTTTAGAAAGGCTGTTGGAGAGTTGCATTTATAAAGAAGAATTCAAATAAAACTTTGTCCAGAGTTTCTCAACAATGCCTGATGCTTGCTACTTGAGAAGAAAAAGGTCACCCTAGTTAATTTGAAATATACCTACTTTGTGTGGGTTTTATGTAGCTCATATAGTGTTCCCATTATTCAGAAAGCAAAGGGAACAAATGATCATTCAGAAGACACCATAAAAAAGTATTTAAACGTATGTAATAGTTTAACTTTATGTGCACATTTATTAGCTTGTCCGTGAATGAGTATGCGAGAGAGAAAGAAATCAAGATGAAGAGAATGTTTTTTTGCTTTTGGGGGGTTGGGGGAGAGTATAAACCAATGGAGTAACAGTACATCAGTTCATTTAATTCAACAATCATCAATAACACCATGACTTCCCCAGAATAAGGCATCTTGTAAGAATGATGCCTTGAACACTGGAGTCATAATAAAAGAGGATGCCTCCATGGTGCACACTCACACACATAAACACACACAGATACACACAAACACATACACATACACTGACACACAGACACATACATGTATATTTGAATAAACAATAAAAGAGAAGAAAGAATATAGGATTGAAAGAAGCATAGACGTTTTTAAAAGTCAGCACTAGATAGGTTTCCACCACCTTTTCTCACAAATTTCCAAAAGGTTTGTTTTAGTTTTAATATTTGTGATAAGTTAGATATTGTCTTTTAAAAAGTGAACACTTAAAAATTATGTTCTTGTCACTGAAGACATGCCAGGGGCCTCCTGGTCATGCTGGGACATTGTGGGTGTCAGTATGCTCGATAGTTGCTGCAAGAAAAGGAAAATGTTTAGCATGTAATGCACAAAATCAAAGCTATTGAGTAAAAGGCAGCATTTGCTATTCTTTAGGAAAATTGGCAACATCAAAAGTACATACTGTGCGTAATTAAAACCAAGGAAGTAGGTTATTGGTTCCATTAAGTTTATTCAAGAACCAAAAGAACAAGTATGGAATTAACTGCATTTGTAAATACCATTTCATAATGAATACGGCAATTTAGAAAGATGGCCCTTTAGCCAATTTTTACTTTTGAATCATTGCCATTGTTAACCAATTACCCAAATTGTGATAAAAAACAAAACATTTTTATTATTTATATAACAATGTGGGCATACTACTGAATATATATTCTTTAAGTTTGGATGTTCCTGTTTTTACTTTCTAGCTTCCCTTTCTTATAGTAATACTTTAATAAGAAATATTTATTGGGTACTTATGGTCTACCAGTACTCTCCGAGGCACTAGGAAGTGTTGATTTGAAAGAAAAACAAAAATATATATGCTAAACATATGTGTGCGTGTGTGTGTTGAGTAGATTTTGAGGACATTGAATTGAGTAAGTTTTTATTCAAACATCTCAAGCGGTCACATGGGATATGGTTTCTTTGGAGACGATTGTTCATGTTTTATAGATTTCTATTTACTTTTCCTTATCTGTTGAATGACCAACCATATTTTGATTGCAATGAAATTTCACTACTATAAAAAGTTCCTGAATTAGAGTGCAAGCATAAGTGAATAAATAAATAAAATAAATAAATAACATAATACTATATATTATTTAAGAAATATAAATCAAAATGTGATTGCAGATAAACTTTCATTTGGTATAATGACTAGGAACAGAGACATTGGCATTTTAAATATAAATTAAAGTAGTATGTATTTAAAAATTTTTTATCAATACTTAACAAATCTTTACTGTCACATCAAATATTTTTAGTAGAATTTCTATTGATGAATTTAGTAGAATTTCTATCGATGGCTCTTTAAATGACATGACTGGTGAAAAATGTAAAGTATCTCGTTTCGTTAAATTTTCATGGGAAATAAGTATTTTCACATTTATGTAAGGAAACTGTCTAGACCAAGGGTGTTGCATGGTGATTGTTAAGATGTGTGCCTTTGAACTCTTTCATACATGTGAAGGTATCTTGATTTTTCGTCGTTATAAACCTATCATCTTCTACGACATAAACTCTTTAAACAGTATCGTACACTTCCATTAATAGTCATGATGATGTTTTAACAAGGACTGGACTTAAGTTCGTATTAAATAAACTAGAAGCTAGGGCAAAATACATGTAACTGCTATTTTCAGGGCTGTCCTTGAATGAAGGGAACAGATAAGGTGTGTCCTATTATACATTGGCTTTCTACTTAATAGCTTTTTGAAATGCAGGATGAGGGGGAGGAATCTGAAAGGCCAGTGGATTTATGGAATTGAGGAGATGAGGATCAGAGCACAGGGAGGCTGCTATCACTCTGCAAGCTGTAAGCCAAAGTTCTGGAAGGGAGGGGGCTGCACGGCACATTGGTGGACACTTAGGTCAAGGCACGTCGGTATTGATCACTTGCTTGGGAAGGAGCACAAGGGAATATTGTAGGAGTGATGATATTTTTCTAATCTTGATAGTGATTACATGGGTGTACACATTTTCAAAACCCATCAACACACACAATCAAAGATGATACAGTTCACTGTATATACATTATACCTTGATAAATTTGGTTCTTAAAAAACACTCATAAAATTGACAAGAAACAATTGGAGGAGGAAAAACATGCCATATTAGACTCTAGAAAGATGTCATTCAATTTTTAAAAAATAATTGATATCCAAATTGTATAGGATAATCATTTTAATTAAAAAAATCTACATTTACTGACTTCTTACCATTTTAGACGCTTTGATTTAAATATTTGGTATGCATGAACTCATTTAATCTTCAGAAGAAACCTATGAGGCAAGGAATAGTATGATCCCCATTCTATAAGTGAGGAAACAAAGCATAGGAAGTAAGCCTAGGAAGTAACTCAAGATTTCACTGCCATTAGGTGATGGAATCAGCAGTCATTCCTACGTGTTTTGACTGTTCTAACCACTGTATGAGCGCATAAAATGTGTTGCCTTATTGGTGCTGAGAAGACAATACTGGGCAGACACAGATGTAATATGGTGAAGAAGTCAGAGATTAACTGAAGAGTGAAAAAATATACAGGGAAATGTCATCTAGGTGGTGAAAAATTCACTTTAAAGCAAATTTAAGATACAATTTTGTAAATACGGAAACATAATGGCAGCAATGCAATTTGGGCCAAAATAACTGTGTTAATCACTGCCAGTGACATTACTAATTAGCAGACCTGTTTTTCAGAAAGCATTTTTGGCAATGCATATTAAAATCTTAATTTTTAAATCAATTTATACCCAGTTATTCCACTGTAGGGAACTCAGCCTAAGAAAATATCAACTGGGGTGGGGGGGGGAAAGACTCCTAGGAGAAAGTGCTAATTGTGGTTTTCCTATGACAGTGAACAATACATATTGTTTTACTCTGCCCAGAAGTAGAATACATTGCAAATCCATTAGAATCATAGTTATAGGGGCGCCTGGGTGGCGCAGTCGGTTAAGCGTCCGACTTCAGCCAGGTCACGATCTCGCGGTCCGTGAGTTCGAGCCCCGCGTCAGGCTCTGGGCTGATGGCTCGGAGCCTGGAGCCTGTTTCCGATTCTGTGTCTCCCTCTCTCTCTGCCCCTCCCCCGTTCATGCTCTGTCTCTCTCTGTCCCAAAAATAAAATAAAAAACGTTGAAAAAAAAAATTAAAAAAGAATCACACTTATAAAGATTACATTGAGAAATGAGAACAGACATGATTTAGTCACCAATCCAAGAAAGATATTACATGTGCCAGAGACATTATTTTACATACTGTGATGGATTGAATTGTGCCCACCTCCAAATTTATATGGTGAAGCCCTAACCCCCAAGGCCTCAGAATGTGCCTTTACTTGGAGATAGGATCTTTACAGAGGTAATCGAGGTAAAATGAGATTAAAATGGATTAGTATAGGCTCTAATCCAATAGGACTGGTGTACTTCTAAAAAGGACAATAAAGTTCAGTTTAAACCACTAGTCTGTGGTACTCTGTTGTGGCTGTCTTAGCAAATTAATACACATGCTTGGTTGATCGTCATTAGTGCTATTCACCCAATATACATAGCCCTCTCCTTCTGGCACAGGTAGGATTTGACTTCCTTTCCTTCTGAGACTGGGGTCGACCATGCACTTTCTGTGGCAACGAAAGATGAAAAGACAGAACATGTATGTCACTTCGGGGAGATATTTTATGAGTCCCATACTTTGCAATGGTCTTTCTTTTCCTCCGCCATGACAACTGGTAACCTTAAAGACAATGGTGACTTTGTCAGTAAAAAGTGCAGGAAACAGAGCCTCTAGCTGACCTACAATGCACGTGTAGTGTGAAGATGAGATAAACCGATGTTGTCCTAATTCACTGATATTTGGAAATTAGTTAATTGCAGCCAAGCCTAACTCATCCCAAGTAAAACGACTAGGAAGGCACAGGCTTTATTCAGAAGAATTTTAGTCTGGGTGAGAGTTGTAGAAGTAATCAGATGTTTAAAATTGAATGTTTTGGGGCGTCTGGGTGGCTCCGTCGGTTGAGTGTCTGACTTCGGCTCAGGTCATGATCTCACGGTTCGTGAGTTCGAGCCCTGCGCTGGGCTCTGTGCTGACATCTCGGAGCCTGGAGGCCGCTTTGGATTCTGTGTCTCCCTCTCTCTCTGCCCCTCCCCTGCTCATGCTCTGTCTCTCTCTGTCTCAAAAATAAATAAAAACATTAAAAAAATAAAAAATAAATAAATAAAATTGGATATTTAAAAATGCCCTGATGAAAGTATGCAACAAATTTTAAGGATGCACAGAAGAGAGGCACTTAACCTGGACTAGGAATATTTCCTGAAGGGAAGTGACACGTTAGCTTGGTCTTGAAAGGCAAATAGGAGCTAGTCAGCAGAAGAAAATGAAGCCAGAGAGATGACGTGTGTACAAAGGTGAGAATTGCAAATTTCTCATTATGCCGGAATGTAATATGTGAGGGTCAAATGAGTAGACGTGATGTTTGGGGAGGATAAGTTGACAGGACCCGGGTCCAGGGGCTGTCTTTACCCATGCTTTGAAGGTTATAAATTCCTTTCTCAGGTACTTTCCCTGTCAATGGCAAGTTCCCAAAGGAGTGAAATAATCAGTTTCAAATTACAGTTTGAAGTTGAAAAAAAAGAAGGTATTGTATACATTTGATTGCAGGTATGTAAAATATAAACATGGAGAATGGCAAGTAATATGCAAAAGTCGTTATGTGAGAAAGACGTGAACATAGGTAAAGAATGTTGTCAGTTTAAAATGTTACCATATACAGGGCACCTGGGTGGGTAGGTTGGTTGAGCACCCAGCATCAGGCTCTGTGCTAAGAGCTCCGAGCCTGGAGCCTGCTTCACATTCTGTGTCTCCCCCTCTCTCTGCCCCTTCCCTGCTCATGCTCAGTGTCTCTCTGTCGCTCAATAATAAATAAATGTTTAAAAAATTAAAAAAAAAAAGATGTTACTATACAGTTTGTTCAATTAAAAGGAAATTTAATGTGAGGGTCTGACTAGGTAAGCAAAATAAGCTAAAAATATTTTTCTCTAAATCTTTAAAACCTATGGGAAATGAAAATATATGTTTACAAAAATACAGGTAAAATCAGGTGGGAAAGGACTTATTAAGATAAGCAGCACAAATGGGGATGAAATGAGTTTTCTGTAGCTCTCTTGCTAGGAAAATTAACTTATACCAAAGGCAGAATTAATATTTTAAAAGGCTGTATTTCCAGATTGGAAACCTAGAGAGGGAAAGTAAAGAGAAACGAAAAAGAAAGACCAGTAAACAGAATTCTAAGAGGTATCTTCAAGTTTCCTGTTTTCTAGTTATCTGATCCAACATTAATTCAGATTCTTCTATTGGAAAGGAGTTTTCCAATAGAATTAAGGTCCCTAATCAACTGATTAAAATATGGAGATTGTCCAGGTGGATCCAATGTAGTCACTCAAGCTCTTAAAAGTAGAAGAGGAACCAGAAAAGAGAGAGATGGAGTGAAAGGGATGTGGGGATCAGATCTGAAGCAGGAGAAAGATTCAACTCTTTACTCCTAGCCCTTGAAGATGCATGGGGGAGATCAAAAATTGTGGGCAGTCGCTAGACGTTGAGCATAATGACCAGCCAACAGCTCACTAGGAAAAGGGCACGTTAGTCCCACATCTACACAAAATTCTGCCAACCACCTGAATGAACTTAGAAGTAGATTTATCCTAGAGCCTCCAGGAAGCTATACAGTGTTGTCATATTTTGATATCAACTTTGCAAGACCCGAAGAAAATAGCCCCATTGAACTCACCGGATTTCTCAACCAAAGAAATGCGAGGTCGTAAATTTGTGTTGTTTAAAGCCACTAAGATTGTGGCACTTCACTACATTAGCAATATAAAACTAATCACTTATTTAACAAAATGTGAAATAAGATGGTAGGGTGATGGTGAAACACATGCTTTGGTTGGTAATCAATTAGCAGTCATATACTTAATCAATTAGTAGTAATAGACTGTAGTGATCAAAGCTGAAGATTCTGGAACCGGAGGGCTTGGGATCAAGTCACAGCTTCATCTCTGGTTGTGTGAGACCTTGAGCAAGCCTCTGTCCTTCAGTTTCCTCAACTGTATAAGGGGAATCATGATAGTCCTTAACCATTAATTACTAATGAATTGTATGCAAGTCACTTAGAGCAGTGTTTAGCATATGGAAAGTTCTGTAAAGTGTTGGCTACAATTGTTTCATTTGAGTGGGTTACACTGTAACCCATGTGTGGGCAAGTCCATAGGCTGTTTTTTGTGGGTTAAGACGAAGGAATGGTTTTAAAAAAGAAAGGGTTTCAGACTCACGGATTAAGTTCACCTATTAATAGAAAGACTTTCAGAGTGTGTACACAAAAACAAAACTTTAACTTTAAAAAACATCTAAAACAAAATGACAGGATTGTTGTCAAAGGATGAAAGAATTAGCAGAGGTGCCTGACTGGCTCCATCAGAAGAACTTGGTCTTGTTGTGTGCTCCAGGCCCACATTGCGTATAGCGATTACTAAAAAAAATAAATAAATAATAAATAAATAAGTAAATAAATAGCTTAAAAAAAAGAGGAGACAAGTGAAACAAGAAAGCACATGAAGCAATAATATTAGAAATAGAAGATAATGTTAACGGTATTGAAATGGGTAAAGAATGACTTAAAATACAACTTGTTTTAAATATGATTTTGTTTATTGAATAAAATTTCATTGGCGGCATTGCTATAATTTACTTATGTTTCTATTGTTGAACATGTAGTGTCTTTTTCATGTTTTTAGGGTTTTTTGGTTGTTGTTTTTGTTTCTGTTTTGTTTTTTGTTTTTTTTTTTTTTTGGTTTCGTTTTGGTTTTTTGCTATTTTAGACACAGCTATTTTCGAACATCTTTGTACATAAAGCTTTTTCCATTTCATTGGATTCTTTCTTCAGGAAACATTTCCAGAAGTGTAGTTATTTGGTATGAGAGCAACTGTTTTAAGATTCCTGATACTATTACCAAGTCAAAAGGATTGGACCAATTAGCAGTTCAACCTCATAAATTAAACGTTAACTTTTTTTTTTTTTTTTCTGAAATGATTGTTACTGGAAGATTCTTTATGAGAAGTGGAATATATTTTAACTTCCTCTTAACGTTTTATAAAAGTGCTGCTAAGTATGTATAAAAACTACCCTGGACCTTGTTAAAATGTAGAGCCTGATGGCACTATTTTGGGGTGGAGCCTAAAAGCCTGTGTTCTAACAAGCTCCCAAGTCCTTCTCCTGCTGCTTATCTGCTCCCATTGTGAATACTGAGGCTTGAGGTTTAAGAAGCCTTGAGTAGGATGTAGGAAAGCCTTTGCTGAGTTTTAAAAAAATGAAGCGTTTGGAAAAAAAAATCTCACTTGATTTATTAAAAAATATTTTTTTAATGTTTATTTATTTTTGAGATAGAGACAGAGCTTGAGCAGGGGATGGGCAGAGAGAGAGGGAGACACAGGATCGGAAACAGGCTCCATGCTCTGAGCTGTCAGCACAGAGCCCGACTCGGGGCTGAAACTCACAGATGGTGAGATCATGACCTGAGCCGAAGTTGGACGCCCAACCAACTGAGCCATCCAGGCGCCCCCCAAAAAATCTCACTTTAAACAAATGTTTCAAACCAAGTCATCTCTCAATATTGTCTGATCATTAAAAGGGTCGAGCAATCAGGAAAACAAAGGCTTGTTTAGCCTTACAACAAAGTTGTATTTGCCTGAGGTCTTACACTGGCTCCAGTCCTACCATGCACCCAGTCCAACGCTGGCCAGTTTCTAGATCCATTCTGGATAAAGAAATGCTCAAAGTCTGAAAGTCGTCATGAAAGCACCATGGAACTAGGATCTGAGAGGGACTCACCCACCACTTCCAGAGGCAGTGAGAAAGCAGAGAACTCCAGGGGTGATCAGACACCTATACCTGGTCACTCATGTCTCCTGGGGGTCACCAGGATCTCCTATGTTACTTCTGATACCAGAACTGGTGAAATAAACTGAGGCACATTAAAATTTCTGAAAGTTTATTTGTGCAAAAATTGCCTCTCCTCAGGCAATGCCGAAGCAGAGGTGGTTAGGAGTGCTCCCAGTTGTGACTTTATTTTGTCCTTCATTTACTTTTGGTAAGTTTGTATATTATCAGTACTGATGAGTCATTTATAACACTAATTAATTAATCAGTCATCTATCTTGCTTTGGAATATTTTCCTCTCAAGCTATGTGCTTTTTCTTATTGATTAATGAGAATTTACTTCATAGTAATAACATTAGGTCTCTGTCCAGAATGTTGCAAGTATCTTTTCATGGATTAGGATTGTCTTTTCTTACTTTGTTTCTGGTAGTATTTGACCTAGAATGTTTCACATTTCCTAGAGATTAAAAATCTATTCATCTTTTATACTATAGCTTCTCCCTTTGCCTTTATGTGTAGACACACCTTCCTTTTCATCCAAGCAAACAAGTATAGTATCTATTCTTTCAGGGAGGTGATGACTTTACTTCTTAGCATTTCACATTTTCTATAAAGAAGGTGATGTTTTGGGGCACCTGGGTGGCTCAGTTGGTTGAGCGTCTGACTTCGGCTCAGGTCATGATCTCGCGGTCTGTGAGTTCGAGACCCGCGTCAGGCGCTGTGCGGACAGCTCGGAGCCTGCAGCCCGATTCACATTCTGTGTCTCCCTCTCTCTCTGCCCCTCCCCCACTCATGCTCGGTCTCTCTCTCTCTCTGTCAAAAATAAATAAAACATTAAAAAAATGTTTTTTTTAAAAAGGTGATGTTTTTACCTTTCAGAAGTTAACCAGTTTTCTAAGCACCTTTTGTATTTGAAAATTCGTCCAATTCCTATTGATTTCAGAATTTTGTATTCTCTTCAGATAAAACACTGAACTTTGAAATATTTTCTCTAATTCAACAAAATATATGTATAGTATTTAATTTTTAGTTAAAGGGTAGAAACTGAGGTTTCTTAATCTCTCCAAAATAGGACTTTTTAGTTAAAAATAGCTTCTCCATCAGCTTAAGAAATTGAATAGGATCTTGAATACTGAATCATTTTGCAACTGGTTATAAAAATAATCTCACTATTTGAGTTATATTTCATATCCTAGCTCCTGTCCTTACATGAATTTCTGTGGTCTTAAGACAAATGTACAGTCTTAGTTTCCAGACATACTATTTTTATTAAGGACAAATTATATGAAGTTCACATGCAAGGTCAAGAGAAATTTTTTTGTTTTGTTTCCTATAATAAAATTCACTATTTTTCTTCCCAAAACAAAGGATTTAAATATAGCAAAGTTTTGGAGCACCTGGGTGGCTCAATTGGTTGAGTGTTGATGTCAGGTCAAGTCATGATCTCACAGTTTGTGGGCTCGAGCCCTGGGTTGGGCTCTGTGCTGACAGCTTGGAGCCTGAAGCCTGCTTCAGATTCTGTGTCTCTTTCTCTCTTCCCCTTCCCTGCTTGTGCTCTCTCGCTCTCAAAAATAAATAAAGAAACATTAAAAAAATTAAATAAATAAATAAACAAATAGATAAATAAATAAATAAATAAATAAATAATAAATATAGCAAAGTTTTCTCCCAAGGCCAAAATGTCTACTTAATTTGTACAGGAAAAGATGTTTCAATTAAAATACAATGAGATGTGTAGCAAATATTGCAGTATAGAGAAAAATTGAATTTTTTGTTATATAAAAAATGATTCTTCTATTAATATCAAGTGTTATAGATTAAGATAGATATATACTTAAAATCCATTTTCTAATAAAAACAAATCAGGTTTCCTTTTCTACTGGTACCCTTTTCATCCCAAAGAAATACATCTGAATTTGATACATTGATTGGTTCATTGAAATTGAGCTCTTCAGGAGATGATGTTTAAATATCAATCACCTTATGAATATTTAAATTCAAGAAATGTCAAATTAAAGGTTTGCTCATCTTATTTACTTTTAAGAGTTCTTCAGAAATATCAGATAAAATGAGATCATGGTTGGTAACAGTTTAAAACTTTTAAAAGGCTGATCTTTGCAGAGTAATACTCCCAAATGTTCAGAAGGAAAATACCCAAATATAATATAACCTTTAGATTTTTTAAAAAGCTTCTTGGATCTCAGCAAAACTTATTATATTTAACTTCAACGCTTTCCACTTAACTCTTGATTTAATGCAGCGGTCTTACCTGTAAACTGATACATTGGAATGAAATATCAATTACATTAAGCAATTTTATTGTGTTATTAAAGTAAGTACCAATATAGTGGGTAGTTTTATTGCATTGTTTCTCACTGATTGCATTTAACTTTCTAAAGAAAACCAAAGGCACATATATATATATATATATATATATATATATATATTACATATATATATACTTTTTCTAGATAAATATTTAATACTTGAAATTTTGAGCTACATTAAATCTGAAAATTAAATAATACCCACATGCACACTCTAACTTAATGGGTAAAATTTTATTTCATAGATGTATACTCTCCTAAGAAGGGATTCAACAGAGTTCTCAGAAAAGCAACTTCTCCTTTTGTATTTAAATATAATATAATTCACCAAGATGTTATGTACATGCCTAAAGTCATTTGTTTACAAAGTTCATCCATTAACTATACAAGCTACACAAACATCATACACTGAATAGTGTATACTGAACACCTTGTACTTTTTGAACTTAGATTAAGAGGGGTAATCTAAGCGATTACTTAATCTGAGTAATGACTTCAAAGGAGCTTATTGAAAATCCATGTTTGTAACTTGTTCTTTATAGATAAAGAAACTTACTTAAAAATTACCAGAAGCAGTCTGACTAAATTCAGAGAAATACTTAGGGTCATTGGCCTAAGTATGCATGGTCATACTTGCAAGTATGCATGGTCAGATGCAATTGGCTTTGTGTTGGAAGTGTGGGTGGAGGGTTAACTTGTTCAGGGTCATGTTAGTTGTCAAGGAGAGTTTATCTGTCCAATATTAACATCTCCTACATCTTCTCTACCTGCTACTCCCCCCTCCTTCTTCCATACAGTCTGGAATTACCTTCAACTTTTGACTGTTAATCTATTTGACTCTCCTTTTGATTTCTAACATTATATCTCCTGACACTCCCAGGTAATTTATTTCATCACAGGTCTTCAACCCCAGACTTCATAAAGGATATGCATATCATCTATCTTGCTTGGCTTCTTTCTACCTCTCATCTTTAAAAATCTCAATCCATCCTTCAACTTTGTCCCAGGACTTGGGTTCCCCCCATAGCTATACTTAGTTTGTACAGATTTTTGACGAAGGAAGAGATCATCATCATAAGTCAGTCTTTGCCAAATTAAAATAGTTTCCCTCTCTTTATATGGTTTTCGAAGCAGTCATCGGATTCCTAAAGTTTGAATTTAAGTCTTTTATGAAGGACTCATTGTCATTGTTTTACCTTTTTTTCTTTCAAATAAAAAGTATCAAGCTTACTGCAAACCACCTAGGTGTCATTTCGCTGAAACTAACAAATGTTAGAATATTGTTCTCAATGTTTATGAAAGAGTAAAGCATTTTGTATGAAGTTGAAATCTGCTATGAAACTTTTCTCAGGCCCATTCCATTCTCTCCCAGACATATTATCTATATTTGATGTTTCCATTCTTTTGTTCTTCCTTAAACTGCTCCTGTTAGGTTTCAGCCCCAGATCATACACACAGCTCCTTTTCAAGGTCACCCTAACTTCTAAATCACTAAGACCAGTGAACAAATCTTATTTTTTTCCTAAAGGAATCCAGTAGCATCATTTGATACATTTGATCACACCTGCCACCTTGAACACATTAATTACTTGGCTCTCAGCACATCACACATTATTCGCTTTCCTCCTGTAAACTAAATCTTGCTTCCTTATTCATTTTCTTCTCCCAAATCTCTAAAAATTGGCATGACTTTATCATCTTTTCTAATTAATCTCACCAAGTTAGTGATTTCATTCAGTCCTATGTTTTAAATAAAATTACAGGCTATTAAGCTCCTACGTTGGAACATTTTCCTTCTTTCCCCCAAACTTCTACATGTGGGTATCTAATTGTCATCACAAAGTTGTATGTGAGTGGAACTCCTAATCTTCTCCCTAAACCTCTTGTGCCCACCATCTCCCCATCTCAGTTAATGACAGCTTCTTTCCATTTGCAAGTTAGAAGCTAGATCTTGAATCTAACTTTGACTTTTCTTTCTCTCACATCCCATATCAAGCTCACTTGGAGACCTTGTGACGCATCTTCCAAACATCTGACCATATCTCAGTACCTGCCTCTCTATTACTATGGTCTGAGGCATCACTTTATCACTCTGATAGAATATCCTTGTACTTTGTCTCCTCCTAATCCCTTTGTCCATTTCCATCTAGTCATAACAACCATGCTGATTCTTTCAAAAGGAAAGGTGATGTAACTTCTTTGCTCAAAACTCTCCCTTCACTCTAAAAGCCAAAGTCATTACAGAGCCTACAAAACCCTACAACATTTTGCTCCTTCTTTCCCCTTTGAGTTTTACTGCTTTTCAGCTGGCCCACTCTTTGCCATTCATGCTGTCCTCCTTTGCTCTTCCTTGGATATGGCAGGCACAGTCACACGTTTTGTACCGGCTGCTCATTTTGCCTGAAATTCTCTTGCCCCAGATGTCTGGATTGCTCTCTCTCCCTGTGGCAGACTGTTATAGTTGCCAAGCATTTCCTGCTTTAATAAGAAGGTATTTTGCTACTGCACTTGGATACATGACTTGCTTTGGTTAATGAAATGAACAGAGCGCTATATGCCTCTCCCAAACACAAGCTTGAAGAGCTGTTGTATAGTTTATCTTGGATCTTTTCCGTCTGCTCTGAGATCTGCATGATCCAGACAGGGGCTGCTCCTTCAGCCTGAGGCCTGGTATTAAACAACAGAGAGCAGAAAAACAGTTGACACATGAGGTACTTGTAACACAAGAGAGAAGAATTTGTTGTTTGTTGTTGGAAGCCCTTGAAATTGGGACTTTTGTTACTGTATTACACTTAATGAAAGTTAGGATAGAAAGTATTACCAAGAATTGGGGCACTGATTAACCAAACACAGTAACCCTTCAGATTGACTTTTCCTGTTGCTAGTGGGCACCCAGGAGACTATTATTGGAGTCTCAACAAGTAATTACGGTGTTATATAGTGGTAAAGCATTTGGTAAGAAACAGGGCGTTGCCTTGGTTGATACTGGATGCTTTTATCTGGCACTATAAGAAAAAAAAAGATGAAATCAGAAAATAATTGGCTACCTTGCAAGTACAACTGAAAGGGAATATAGGAAACTCAGAAATTCCCAAAGCTTCTCGGTATAGAAGCTTGCACTGTTCCTCATTTCCATCAGATAAAAAATAAAACTGAGATAGCCTTTGAAAACAAAGGTTAATGTAAACTCCATCTCTTCTGCAAGAACTAAATTAGAATCCTAGCCCTCAAACACTTTGTTAAAATCTCCAAAATGATTAAGGTAGTGCCTAATAAAAAGTTTAAGTTAGACAAAATGGCTCAAGGGAAAAAAAAAAAAAAAGATTAAGGCATGGCTTTCCCAACAAATCTTGGTAAGTTCAAGTAACCTACAGTTAAGTCTGGAAAAGAATAATTGCTGCTAAGCTACTAACATATAAAGTTGAGTAATAGAAGAAAAGCTAACTAAACTTTTGGAAGAGTTGTGCTGCCAAAGAAGTCATTAGTTTGGATTTAAAATACATTGGGGCGCCTGGGTGCCTCAGTCGGTTGAGCGTCCGACTTCGGCTGAGGTCATGATCTCGCGGTCCGTGAGTTCGAGCCCTGCGTAGGGCTCTGTGCTGGCAGCTCAGAGCCTGGAGCCTGTTTCAGATTCTGTGTCTCCCTCTCTCTCTGACCCTCCCCTGTTCATGCTCTGTCTCTCTCTCAAAAATAAAGAAACGTTAAAAAAAAATAAAAAAAATACATTATGGGGTACCTGGGTGGCTCCGTCAGTTAAGCATCTGACTTCGGCTCAGGTCATGATTTCGCCGTCTGTGAGTTCGAGCCCCGCGTTATGCTCTGTGCTGACACCTTGGAGCCTGGAGCCTGCTTCGGATTCCGTGTCTCCTTCCCTCTGCCCCTCCCCCTTGCTCACGCTGTCTCTCTCTCTCTGTCTCTCTCTCAAAAATAAATAAACATTAAAAAAAAAAAGTTTTAACATACGTTGTGACTCCTTGAGACTTAAAATAAACTTTGGGCTTCTAATCTTCACAGACAGAAAGAGAAAGCTGTGTGGTCCTTAGGGAGAACATCCTCTCCAATATCCTCCTCAAATAAGCCTGAGGAGGAAAATAGAAAAGGAAAAAAATCTCCCAGAGGGAGACAGACTTTCAATAGAACAATGGACTGAGGATCTACTTCAAAGCAACAGAAACAGGGTCTAATTGATGAACATTCTCTTTCTTCAGGGTGAAGGTCATTTGCCGTTTCTCCCTGGGGAGATTTCTATGTTACTACAGGTCAGTGAGGACTGTGTGTTTCTCCTCCTCACCCTGTTCCAGTGGGAATATTTACTGTGGTTAGCCTGTCTACATTGAACCATTGCAATATAGTGTCATGGGCAGCGAACTTGACTTTTCGGTTCTTAGATCTCTGCATCAAGAAAGCCGTGTATGGCCCCGATCTGAAGACTATTCATCATTAGGTTGTTTTCCTTTGTGTGGGTGAGGGAAGTATATTTTATGGGAGGAAGGGAGGGAAACAAGATGGTATTATTGTTCTCAAACACACTCCGATATTCCTCTTGAGATAGATACTCTTAGCCCACTGCTGTTGGGTTTGATCAGATCATATGCTTTGGCCAATGACAAGTGAATGGAAATGACACATGTCAGTCCAAGAAGGAGGATATATAAGGGCATTTTGTGATTCCACTTTCCCCCCCCCCCCCCTCTGGGACATGGGAATGACATGCTCCAGATAGAGGTGGCTGCTTCAATCTGTTTCCTGGATTTAGAACGACTTAAAGCAGTGCCACAGCTGATCCACAAAGGTCTTGAGGAACACACAGTCGTTTTTCTAAATGGTGACTTGGGGGTTAACACAACATCACTCAGTGAAAGCTGAATAATGAACCACAATATTCCTTGAAGCCTTTGCTCAAATGTCACCTCATGGATGTCTATTGTGTCTATGTAAGACCATTTCAAGCACAATTCCACCACTTTCAGTCTCCCTTATCTTGCTCTATTTTTTTCCGTATCACCTATCCTCTACAACACTAACAAATTATTTTTTTATGGTCTGCCTCCAACCATAGACTCCCCTAGGGCCAGGAATTTTTGTCTGTTTGATCAGTGATGTTCCTGGCCCACAGCAGCCCCTCAAAATATGTTTTTTTTGGATAAGTGAATGATGAGTTGTTTTGTATCCAATATTATGCGTGTAGATGTTATGGTATTATTCTAAGTGATGGTGAATTTTATATGTCGACTTGGCTAGGCTATGGTGTTCAGTTGTCGGTTGAACACCGGTCTAGGTGTTTCTGTGAAGGTATTTTGTAGATATAATTAACACTTACAATCAGTTGGCTTTAAACGGAAAGTACCCTCAATAATGTGGGTAGGTCTCTAATCAGTTGTAGGCCTTAAGAGCAAAAACAAGTTTCCTAGAGATGAAGAAATTCTTCCTCAAGACTATAAAATAAAAATACAGTCTGCCAGCCAGGTCTACAAATTCTAGCCTCGGGACTATAACGTCAACTTGCCTGAGTTTCTAACCTGCCAACGTTTCCCTGCAGATTTTGGATTTGCCAGCTCCCATGATCACATGGACTAATTCATTAAAATAAATCTATCTATATCTATCTAGATCTATAGTTATAGCTATACCTATCTCTATAACTCCTATTGGTTCTGTTTCTTGAAGAACTCTGTATATAACTTTACATAACTGTGTGTAATTTCTATATATAACTATAAATTATGTTTATTATTTTCAGCATTTATTCAAAGTATAGATCTGTATACATTCACTGTATTTCCTGTTTGCTCCAGAATATAGGAATATATCATAATTTATATTCATATAGGAATATATTATAATTTATATTCATTCTCCTCTTGATAGATATTTGTGTTATTTCCAGTTTTACTGGGATGATGATGTAATGATCAGTTTTACACGTTTTCTTTTATACATGTAAACGCTTTAGCGTATTTCTCTCGAAATTGAATTGATCATATAGTGTCTATTTTTTGTTAACACAAATGAGAGCTATAACATTTTACTATTTATAATTTCACAACCCTATTTTTGAAAAATGTTTTATCAATAAACATTTTTATATATAATAAACCTAATACATGTTATTAAAAATATTAAAATATAAAAAATTAGGAAAATAAAAAGAATTCCTAATTCCTCATTACCTAATTGAACCATAACAAGCATCTGGTGCATTTTTTTCCATTAAATTTTAATGGGGTTTTAAAAATTTATTTTTGGTTACATAGATGATAACATATTATCAACTATGGGTAACTTTTCAGCCAATTTTCAATTGATAGAAATATTTCCCATGTAATGAACTTTTTCTAAACTTAATTTGTTGTAGCCTGGTTTTTGATGAATTAGATGAACTAAAATTCACCCACTTATTTCCACATTTTTACATGCTTTTTATCTCTTTTTTTCAATTTCAGTAAGAATGCTCTAAAAGCACCTGCTTAGAATACTTTTTCTGTATTTAGAATTATTTTTTTTGGGGGGGGGGCTAAAATGTATGAATGTTTTAATGTTCTTGAATATAGTCAGTCTGGTTGCTTTCCAAACGTATTTTACAAATTCATCCTCCAACCAACAATATACTTTATACAATTGGAATTGCTATGTCTCTTTAGATATAGTTTGGTCCGAGTAGGTACTTTTTATATTAGGTCTTGCTACATTATATATATTAGGTCTTGCTATGAGTTGAATTGTGTCTCTCCTAAAAAATGATATATTTAAGTTCTCATCCTCTGGACCTTAGAAAAGGAACTTATTGGTAAATAGGGTCTTTGTAGAAATAACGAGTTAGGGTGAAGTATACTGGGGTAGAGTGGACCATAAAGCAACATGATTGCTCTTATAAGATGGCCTTATGAAGACAAAAACATGGAGAATGCCACATGGTGACAACGACAGAGATCAGTTAGGCGAGAAGAGCAAACCAAGAAATGCCAAGAGTTGCTGGCAGACAAGCAGAAGGTAAGAAGAGGAAGGTAGGATTCTCCGTGAGCTTCAGAGGACCTGGGGGAAAGTAGCTCAGGCTCTACCTTTACCTGAATTTCCTCCCCTTTCTCTTTCTACTCGTCTGAATGAAACGGTTTTGATTCTCCACATAGATATGATCAGGCGTCCTTCTCGCCCCTACTGGTTCACAATTATATCAGTCATTCCCCTTCCTTTACCATATCATCTCCTGATATCACGAGGGTTTTATTTATTTCTTAATTAATTTATTTATTCATGTATTTAGTCACAGTGTCATTGTTTTTGCTAGTTTGCAGACCTTGGGAAGGCAGAGACCATTTTGCTTTGTATTCTTAAATGGTGTAACAAAGTGTAGTGTGCATGGGAATAGCTTATTACATTTGTTGCATTACATAGGTCAAATACTTTCAAAGGAGTAGAAGCGGTATTAATGTCAGCTAGTATTTGCTGTAATAGTGAAATGATCTGACATCCTTGTGTGGGTCTTATATGGACCCTGTAGTCAAGTAATAGCAGGGCTCTGTCAGATTCTCAGCTATACTCTCAATACCCGTCGTAGTGGCTGCTGCTTAATTGGTACCCTGAGAATATAGGTTGAATAAAAGAAGTATCAAAGTAAGAGTAAAGCATTCTCATAAACCATGTTATATTTTTTCGCAGCTCACTTATATACTTTATTTCCATACTTTACAGGAAGTCACTTAACTAAATTTGCCTATTTAAGTAAAAAAAAAAAAAACTGACTCAGAACAAACAAAAAAAATGCATTACCTTTATTTCGGGAAGGAGAACATATCACATTATCCTTGTCGTAATTAACCCTCATTAATACAGGTTCCATCACCATGGAGTCTGTAATAAATTTCGTAAGTTAGTTTGCTATTGTTTATGTAACTCTTTTTCCCTTTCCTATGTATTTGTGTAATGTTAAGACTCTACCATTTAAAAAAATAATAAAGTTTTATGTATTTTGAAAGAGAGAGACAGCAGGAGTGGGGAAGGGGCAGAGAGATAGAAGGAGACACAGAATCCTAAGCAGACTCTGTGCTACCAGCACAGAACCCCACACGGGTGGAACTTACAAAACCTGCAAGTCATGACCTGAGCTAAAATCAGGAGTTAGATGCCTAACTGACTAAGTCACCCAGGTGCCCCAATACTCCACAGTTTTGTAGAGAATCTCTATTTAAATATATATATATAATATATATAAATATAAATATAAATATAAATATATATAATATATATACATATA